>NC_045784.1:50086713-50386713 GCF_008692025.1 Phocoena sinus | reverse complement strand
CACCCCAATCCCTTCATCATACCTTGCATACAAAATGAATTCCAAATGATTAAATGTTAATATTCAATTTAGGAAATAGCATTTACAAAATTTTAAAATAAAATGGAAGAGAATGTATTTTTTCCAATGGAATTGGTGAAAATTTATTTTAAAACTAAAAAATTGACAGATTTTGATAAATATTATTATATTAAAATATGAATCCCCTAATTTGAAAAAATCATGCTATACAAAGTGGGACAAAATAAGATTAGGCTACTAACTTGGATAGTGAAAATACAAGAAATAAATAAAAATATTTTCAATAAGAATAAAACAAGCAGCCCATAGAGAACTTAGCAAAAATTATGAACAGACATTTCCAAAATAGGAGATCATATGGTCAGTAAACCTGCATTATCTTAATCTGCTCCCCATTACCTTTCTCTATCCTTTCCATCCACATATCTTCTAACATGCTATATAGTTTATTTAGTTAATAACGTTTTTTCTCCTTGACAGAATATAAGGTCCATAAGTATTTGATTTTCCTTCCTTTTTTTTTTCACTGAGGTATCACAGATACTTAAAATAATATCTAGCATGTGGTAGTTGCTTAGTAAATATATCTTGGCTTTATGTCTCACTAGGAATCAGAAAAATGGAAATTGAAATCACATACGCTTTTATATGCATCAGATGAACAGCATGTTGAAGTTCAAAAATATTTGTTGTCATCCAGATGAAAAGTGGGAGATCCCATCCACTGTTGGTGGGAGTTCAGTTGGAGATAAGTTTGCCATTACCTAGTGAGTTTGAAGATGGCATATTTCCAACAATTTTACTGTTATACATTGTTGGAGGACAGTATTGTATGGATCTCTGTACATTTTGCAAGCAAGGTAATGAATGGTTTTGGTTTGCCACATTCCTTTGAAGGATGTTGGAATAACAAACATCTTTGTGAGATGGGATAGTGGTTCCCTCTGTAGCAATGAGCAGGAATGCTTACTGCAATATAATAAATTTAGGAAGAGGAAGGCATGTTCACTGCCCATTATAAAAGATTAAGTTAATTAAACTAGTTTCCTTTCCTCTAATGCAATCTACTGTGTATACATGTGTCCCATGCCCACTTCCTATCACCCTGTGTTAAGTGGGACTCAGGGATTCAGTAAAACTGCTTATCAGTCTGACTATGGCTGTTACTGTGAATAATAAACTGTTAACAAGGAGGAATTGAGGAAATTGTTGCAGGATGAATACCAGGAGGTAGCTTCAAAGACAAGCTGGAATCATGCATTATTTCTTGATAATTCAACTCCTGGTGAGACAACTTGCTCCTCAATCTGGTTATTAACCTCAGGCCCACTACATTGTAACAAATAGTACTAAGATTGATCCTAGGTAAGCAGAAGTTTTTGTATCCTTTCAGATAATAGTGACAGAAACACACAATGACCCAGGTTAAAGGAAGGAAATCACAAGCACCCCAGGCACAAACGAGAACCCTTAGAACTTTTGGTAGCTGGCTTGGGAGATGAGAGCACTGGACAGATAATGATTGTAAATGAAGAATGTAAACAGCTGGGCTACTCAACCACAGCTGCTATAAGTAGAAAAATAATTAGAGATGACAATGAGTCCTCTCTGTCCCCAGTGGAGATCAGATGCCAAATGCATTCATCTGAGTAGGCTGGAGAATTTTGGTGAGGGGAGAGAATCAAACTTTTATGGCTCTGTTAGATATGGATGCCCAAGTCACTATTCTACAGGACCCGTGGAGGGGAACAGCATCCAGATTTGGGACGTAGGTGTTGGCCAGCTTTAGAATAGGAAAAACTTGGGCTTCCCTG
The DNA here is from genome assembly GCF_008692025.1 of Phocoena sinus. Lineage (NCBI taxonomy): Eukaryota > Metazoa > Chordata > Mammalia > Artiodactyla > Phocoenidae > Phocoena > Phocoena sinus. The sequence continues at coordinate 50,384,878 of NC_045784.1, read as the reverse complement.
GTGGCACAGTGGTTGAGAGTCCGCCTGCCAATGCAGGGGACACGGGTTCGTGCCCCGGTCCGGGAAGATCCCTACATGCCGTGGAGCGGCTGGGCCCGTGAGCCATGGCCGCTGAGCCTGCACGTCCAGAGCCTGTGCTCTGCAACAGGAGAGGCCTGCATACTGCAAAAAAAAAAAAAAAAAAAAAAAAAAGAAAAAAAAAAGAATAGGAAAAACTTGAATATGACCTTATGAATGAAATATTTGGGGCCAATTTTTTGCAATCTCGGTGTTACCTCCACATCTAAACATATAGTAGGAAAAGATGTTTGTATTTTCCTGTCCCATAAGTGCTAGATGAAACTCAGCCACATGTAGGGAAGTATTAAGTGGGAAACATGAACTGCTCTGCCACCAGCCGCTCTGGATCATCCTGGGTGGTTTCACACAAAGAGTATAGAATCCCAGGAAGAATAAAGATATTTACAGCCCTGATTAAATACTTAAAGGAAGCAGGGGAAGAAAGAAATGCAGGACCTCTACAGAACAGCCATGTATGCCCAGTGTAAAAGTTTAAGAAGAGCTGGAGGCTTATAGTGGATTATTGTCAAATAAATTCAATTGTTTCTTCTATAGTCTCAGCAATTGCATACAATGTGACTCTAACTGAATCCATTACACACACTATTTTGAACATTGGCAGAACCTTCTTTCCCATACTACTGGCACCTGAGGATCAAGATCTGTTCACATTTATGTGACAGGGCATCTCATATATGTTTTGTAGTATTCCTCTGGGTTACCTAAACTTCATTGCCATTTGTGAAAATCAGATAGGTCAGAAATTAGTGTAAGTGCTTATAGACTCTGATTTGTAAAGTTTTCACCTATATACATGATGTCCTGATGGCTGACCTTCAGAAGCTTCAGTTTTGTGTTGGTTGTGGTATTATGATAAATTTCCTAGGAAGAGTGGCTGAAAATCTTCAACAAAATTCAGTTGGCTGCTTGCCTAGTAATGTTTCTTAGGACTTTGCAGACAGATTCCCGATACTGAGTCCTTAGGCAGTCAAGGAAAATTTGTTGTCTATTCAGCCCCCCACCACTAAAAAGGAGGTCTGTCACCAAGCTGGATCTCTCGGATATTGGAAACAGTTTGTGATTGGGCATTCTGCTTTGTCCTTTATATTAGCTAACCCATAAATTAGCATCTTTTGAGTGGGGCCCAAAACAACATTCTGCTATGGAAACTGTCCAGCAAGCTGTGTCATGCTTTATATCTTTAGGGCCCTATATTCATACTGACCAATTTGAGATTTAATGCTCTGTAACTGATGATTTTCCAACTGGAGTCTCTGGCAAAGGGGAACATTCTCTGCCTGAAGATGTGCCTTGGGACTTTGGACTCATCTTCTCCTTGATATGTATGTTATATATGTATGTTAGATATATCCCTATTGAAAAGCATCTATTTTCAAAACTGAACAACTAAACCATGGAGGCCTTGTGTCTCTCTAGCCTCTTGTTCCCTTTACCTTGCCTCACCCTGACGGCATATGGACTTTACGTGAAGAAGTGGTTATTACACCTTCAGGGAAACTCTATCAACCACTCTGCCACCTGAAGTAAAACTGCTGGCTGAGGCCTTTATTCATTTAGAGGTTCAACTAAATCCCTAGGCCTGGTTCACTGATGGTTTGGATAAGCTGAAACCTGTTGGGTGTCTGCTATGCTGCTACATATGTTCAATCTCACTACCAGCTCAGCAGAATTGAAAGCAGATGGTGGTCACACTCCTCAGTGTCCAGACTCAAGGGCATTTTCACAGGTCTTTGTAATACTCCCCTAGATGAAGTTTGTCCTATTTTTAATGACTCAACATTTTGACAATAGCCTAGTTGTTTGGTCTCTCACATGGAAAGTTACAGACTTTCAGACTAAATACACGCCTCTATGAGGCTTCAAACCATGGAATCAGAGGAGTGATATTACCAAGATGGTGACCGATTGTCCTAACTTCACTCCCACTCACAAGAAGAACAACTAGTCATGGACAAAACACCACTGAGAAAATAATAGAACATGGGATGAAACTGAAGAACCCCTCCTGTACCACAGAGATCAAAACAGTCCACACTAGAAGATTAAGAGTGGGTACATGCTGACTGCATTGCCAGTCCCCCAGGCTGGCACTGCACCACACTGAGAGATCTCCCCAAGACTACAGTTCCTCCGCAGAGAAAGACAACCCAGGTTAGGCATCCAGGTCCCAGCGTTATGAGTTGCTTCTTGGTTGTCCCCACTCTGGTCTTGCCTCACAGGGATTGTGGAGGAATGTGTGTGGCTTGGACACTGAGAATCTAGTTGTGATGGAGAAGGAGGGGGGCTTGCAACAACCAGCACATGGGTCTTGGCAGACTGAGTTCCTCCCATAGCACCCATGTAATCGTCCCGACAAGCAGCTTTTCTCATCTGCAGAAAACACTGTAGTGCAGTCTGACCAGGGAACTTGGCTGGGTGCAGGACTGCTTGATTGAAGCTCTCAAACAAAGAGCCTTGCAGGATCTGGAGCTCTGCCCGCCGTCTGCCCAGGTAGGGAGATAGTCATAGCCCAGCCCATGATTGAGTGTAGCTCCTGGCCATTCCCTGACCAGGAAGAATAAGTGGGAGCACCTGGGAGGCTTCTTGGAGCCAGCTTCCCTGCACCATCTGGCAGAGGAGCTAATTCATAGCCCCACATGCTGCTGAATGTAACTCCCAGCCCCACCCAACAAGAAAGCCTGGCCAGAACACCTGGAATGCTGGGTAGCCCAGCAACGCTTGATCAGAGAACACAGCAGGCAGAGCTGATCATCCACAGAGAACAGTCAGTGTCTCAGTTCAGCCAGGGAATTGGGGCATGGGTCAGCTAGAGTCAAGACCACAAACAGTCTTCCTGGCTTTGGAGCTAGTTCTCCCACTCTGCCCAGGCAGGAAAACAAATTCATAGCCCCACCCACTGTTGAATACAGCATTCAGTCTTCCCAGCAAGGGAACATAACAGAGCACACAGGAAGCTCTCTAGCCCATCCAACAGCCCTGCTTTTGGTTGCAGTTGAACAGAGACCACAGCCTGTGATTTTCCCCAACTTCAGAGCAAAACTGGTGGCCATGTCTGGCCTGGGAATTCAGTGCACAGTCTTGCCTAATTCAGGTTCCCAAACAATGAGCCATGCAGAACCTGGAGCCTGTTCAGTTGCCACAGCAGGCAGGGAAACTACTTCATAACCCCACCTACTACTGAGTATAGTACTCAGTCCTGTTGATCTAGGAAGCCTGAGCAGAGAACCCAGGCAACTGCAGAGCCCAGCCTACAGCCTTGCCTAGACAGGGAATCAAGCCAGAGTTCATATACAACTTTTCTCAATCAGCATCACCGTCTCTTGACGTCAGAGCTTGGCAGTGGTCTCACCCAAAAACAGATCTTGGTAGCAAGCCCCACCTGCCCAAGGTCATTACCACAGATATATATACAGAAACCCAAACTGAACTGACAGGAGAACTGTCTCTTTCAAAGAGAACCTATAAAACCTAAAAGAGGAGACTGCTAACTCAAACACACAGATACCAACAAAAGGAATCAAGGATCACAAACAATCAGAAAAACATGACAACACCAAAGAAAACTAATAAATCTCCAGTAACTGACTTAAAGAAATGGAGACTTTTAAAAAACATCTTTATTGGAGTATAATTGCTTTACAATGTTGTCTTAGTTTCTGCTGTATAACAAAGTGAATCAGCTATACTTATACATATATCCCCATATCCCCTCCCTCTTACGTCTCCCTCCCACCCTCCCTATCCACCCCTCTAGGTGGTCACAAAGCTGATCTCCCTCTGCTGTGCAACTGCTTCCCACTAGTCATCCATTTTACATTTAGTAGTAAATACTACCAAATGTATGCTACTATTCTACATACTAGATGTATGTCAATGCTACTCTCTCATTTCATCCCAGCTTACATTTCCCCCTCCCTGTGTCCTCAAGTCCATTCTCTACATCTGTATCTTTATTCTTTTCCTGCCCCTAGGTTTTTCATAACTTTTTTTTTAGATTCCATATATATGTGTTAGCATACAGTATTAGTTTTTCTCTTTTTGACTTACTTCACTCTGTATGACAGACTCTAGGTCCATCTACCTCACTGCAAATAACTCACTTTCGTTTCTTTTAATGGGTGACTAATATTCCATTGTGTATATATATATATATATATATATATATATATATATGTCATATCTTCTTTATCCATTCATCTGTCGTTGGACCTTAGGTTGCTTCCATGTCCTGACTATTGTAAATAGTACTGCAATGAGTGTTGTGGTACATGATTCTTTTTGAATTATGGTTTTCTCAGGGTATATGCCCAGTAGTGGGATTGCTGGGTCATATGGTAGTTCTATTTTTAGTATTTTAAGGAAACTCCATACTGTTTTCCATAGTAGGTGTATCAATTTACATTCCCACCAACAGTGAAAGAAGGTTCCCTTTTCTCCACACCCTCTCCAGTATTTACTGTTTGTAGATTTTTGATGATGGCCATTCTGACTGGTGTGAGGTGATACCCCATTGTAGCTTTGATTTGTATTTCTCTAATGATTCATGATGTTGAACATTTTTTCATATGTTTGTTGGCAATCTGTATATCTTCTTTAGAGAAATGTCTATTTAGGTCTTCTGTGCATTTTTGATTGGGTTGTTTGTTTTTTTGATACTGAGCTGCATGAGCTGCTTGTATATTTTGGAGATTAATCCTTTGTCAGTTGCTTCATTTGCAAATATGTTCTCCCATTCTGAGGGTTGTCTTTGCATCTTGTTTATGGTTTCCTTTGCTGTGCAAAAGCTTTTAAGTTTCATTAGGTCTCATTTGTATATTTTTGTTTTTATTTCCAAGAAATGGAGATTTATGAACTATCAAGTAAAAAAATTCAGAATAAATCTCATGAAGAAGTTTAATGAACTACAAAAATACACAAATAAATGAAATTAAGAAAACAATGTTTGAACAAAATGAGTTCAACAAAGAAATAGACACTACTAATAAAACAGAAAACCTAGAGCTCAAAAATAAATGACAGATATGAGGAATTCAATAGAGATCTTCAAAAGCAGACTTGAACATGCAAAACAAAGAATCAGTGACCTAAAAGGCAGAACTTTTGAAATTATTCAGTCAGAAGAGCAAAATGAAAAAAGAATATAAAAGTGAAGAAATCTGATGTGACTTATGGGACACAGACAAAAGAAACAATGTCCACATTATGGGAATTCCACAAGGAAAAGAGAAAAATGAAGGGAGAAAAAGGCTATTAAAAAGGATAATGGCTAAAGCTTTCTAAACCTGGGGAGAGAAATGGACATCCAGATTTATGAGGCCGAAAAGGCCCCAAATAGGTTGAACTTGAATAGAGCTACACTGAGACATATGATAATTAAATTGTTAAAACTGAAGACAAAGAATTTTTTTGGAAGAAGAGAAAAGAGGTAAGTTATACATAAGGGAACTCCCCCAAAGACTGTGGGTGGATTTCGTAGCAGAAACTTTTAAGGTCAGGAGAGAATGGGATGACATATTCAAATATTAAAAGAAAAACTATCAACAAAGAATTCTTTACCAGGCAAGAAGTTCTTCAGAAATGAATGCGAGATAATGACATTCCCAAACAAACAAAAGCTGAGGGATTTCATCACCACAAGACCTGCCTTACAAGAAATGCTAAAGGGATTCCTTTGAGTGTAAGTAAAAGAGCATTTATTAACATCACACAGACATAATAAAGTAGTGAAAAAATTAATGGTAATCGTAAATATAGAGTAAAAGTTAGATTATCTAATATGGTAATGGTGGTCCGTACTTCATTTACAACTCTAGTTTGAAAGATAGAAACAAACAGTATCTCTTAGAGGAAAACATAGGCAGAACACTCTGAGAACACTCAGAAAAGCTTTTGCACAGCAAAGGGAACCATAAAAGGATGAAAAGACAGCCCTCAGAATGGGAGAAAATATTTGCAAATGAAGCAACTGACAAAGCATTAATCTCCAAAATATACAAGCAGCTCATGCAGCTCAATATTAAAAAAACAAACAACCCAATCAAAAAATGGGCAGAAGACCTAAACAGACATTTCTTCAAAGAAGATATATAGATTGCCAACAAACACATGAAAGGATGCTCAACATCACTAATCATTAGAGAAATGTAAATCAAACCTACAATGAGGTATCACATAACACCAGTCAGAATGGCCATCATCCAAAAATCTACAAACAATAAATGCTGGAGAGGGTGTGGAGAAAAGGAAACACTTTTGCACTGTTGGTGGGAATGTAAATTGATACAGCCACTATGGAGAACAGTATGGAGTTTCCTTAAAATACTAAAAATAGAACTACCATATGACCCAGCAATCCCACTACTGGGCATATACCCTGAGAAAACCATAATTCAAAAAGAGTCATGTACCACAATGCTCATTGCAGCACTATTTTCAATAGCCAGGACATGGAAACAACCTAAGGTCCAATGACAGATGAATGGATAAAGAAGATGTGGCACATATATTAGATGGAATATTAGTCACCCATAAAAAGAAACAAAATTGAGTTCTTTGTAGTGAGGTGGATGGACATAGAGACTGTCATACAGAGTGAAGTAAGTCAGAAAGAGAAAAACAAATACTGTATGCTAACACATATATATGGAATCCAAAATAAATGTTCTGAAGAACCTGAGGGGAGGACAGGAATAAAGGCGCAGACATAGAGAATGGACTTGAAGACATGGTGGGGGGAAAGTGTAAGCTGGGATGAAGTGAGAGAGTGTCACTGACATATACACACTACCAAATGTAAAATAGTTAGTGGGAAGTAGCTGCATAACACAGGGAGATCAGCTCAGTGCTTTGTGACCACCTAGAGGGGTGGGATAAGGAGGGTGGGAGGGAGATGAAAGAGGGAGAAGTTATGGAGATATATGTATGCATATAGCTGATTCAGTTTGTTATACAGCAGAAACTAACACAACATTGTAAAGCAATTATACTCCATAAAGATGTTAAAAAAATAAAGAGAGAGTACAAGTCCTAGCTTGTTCGTTCTTAATGCACTCCTTTAGTGCCTTCCAATTCCTTCCCTGGAATGCTGATACCCCACATGGCTATCCTGATGGCTTGGAGACGGGTGGCTTCCTGCATACCCAATAGTGGATCAATTCCTTTGCTGAGCATATGAGTGGGCCCACTGTAGGAAGGTATTTTCTCTTCATGTGTCCATCCTGTGACTGGAAACCACAGAAGCAGCAGAACTGTAAGGTTGAAAAGGCATATATTGTATGGAAAGTTCTTCCCCTTCTGTTAAAAGTTATAGTCAGCCCTCCATATTCATGGATTCTACATCCTCAAATGCAAAGGGCTGACTTACTACAACATTTTATATAAGGTGCTTGAGCATTTGTGGAGTTAGGTATTCCCTGGGGTCCTGGAACAAATTCCCCTGCAGATACCAAGGAAAGACTATGTATTTGTAGCCTAATCCTTGATGTTAATGTGGCTGAAACTTTAGGAATTTGACCTGGTTATGCATACCATGCATGTTGGCCAAGGGATCCAGCACTGTGAGGTGTGAAGACATGACTGGGGCATGGGATGTGCCAGACCAGGACTGTCACCTTCTCCCCTCTTTCAATGGTCCATGTTCCATTATAGGCATAGTGCATTTCAACATGTCCAGCTTGCAGCAGGACAAAGAGATCCCAGTGCAGATTGAGTAGTTTCTCCTCACGTGGGGGTCACATAAATTTACCCACCCTGATGGAACATCCTATTGTGAATTCCAGTAGATAACAACTTTCCCAGGCATGATGGGGCTTGGTGTTCTTAGCAGCATAGCACATTTGACCCATGGTAAGTGTTGGGGCAATAGCTATCTCCTGTGATTTCAATACCTTTACAGTATTGGGCATCTGAGCAGGGGTTCCCAGTCTGGCATATGGGGCAATAGGCCCTACTATTTGATCACTCTAATGTGTTAAAGCTTGGGATAGTACTTTAATCTACCCGGCCAAGGTTGTATTTCCTGTTAGAAATTTAATCTGCTACTTTAATTTCATTCTTCCTTTCTACTAACCCTGCTGCTTGCAGGTTACAGGGGGTATGAAACCTCCATTCAATGTCATGCTCTTTTGCTCAGTCTTGCACATCATGACCTTTGAAATGTGACCCTGAGGGTCAGTGAGGGTATCTTTACATGGTACTCAGCTTCTCTAATTCCCTAATGTCAGCCTGGTTTGCATGGTGAGAGGGGAAAACTTGGGTTAGGTCAGACACAGTGTTCACAAAAACCAAGGCATATTTGCTGTTCCTTTATGAGAGGTTGTACCTGGAGGAGAGCTACATACACTGCTAGGAGCTGTTGCTATATGTGCATATATCAAGTTTCTTCCCCCTTTGAGAGCTGGGGCCAAAATCTTAGGGGTACTCTCTCCTTCTGTTGTCTCTGCTGCAGTGACTAACCCATGACTTCCAGAGTCACAGATACAGCTAATTCAAACACTAACCCTACTTGGGAGATGCCCAGAGCTTTAATCTGCTTCACTAGTATTTGTGCCTTCTCAAAGGTGGCTTGCTGCTCTGATCTCCAGTCCCACACATGTTCTACACATACTCTTTCTTTACCAGGAGGTATAAAAGACAGAGGCAGTGTGCCAGGTGAGGAATAAAAGTCCTCCAAAACCCCTAAATCCCTACAAAAGCTTGCACCTCATTCACATTCTTAGGGATTGGAAAAGTTTTCAACTTGTCAATCACAGCTTCTCAGATAATACACATCTTATCTGACCATACAGCTCCCTGAAACTTTATGGTGGAGCCTGGGCCTTAAATTTTCTGCAGGTTCACTGTCTATCTTCTTGCTTGCAGATGTTCCAGCGAAGTCTGCAGAGTGTCTTGCAGCAGATGCAATTCTTCACATGTTAATGTTATATTATCAATGTAATAATCCCATTTTACAGATGTGGGGAAGGAGAACAGGGAAAAATCTTGGGCTACCATCTCTTGAAAGGTCCATTGTTGTCTCTCCCATGTGAAGACAAATTGATCTTGTGACTCAGCAGCCAGGGGTATACTGAATAAAAGCATTTGCGAAGTCCAGTAGAGCATGGTACACTCATAGAACCATAGCCAACGTATCTAAAATAGTGGCAATGTTGGGCACAGCCACCTTGTTCATTTCTCAGTAGTCCATGGTCATCTTCCATGAGCCATCTGGCCCTTTTTTTAAAAAAAACAAATATATCTGGCTGTTGAAAGCACTATGGACAGCGTGTACAATACTCACTCAGTGCAGTCCTTCGATAATTTCTTCTATTTCTTTATGCCCCCCGGGGAATTTTTATTGTTTGACAGTTACCACTCTTCTCTGGTTCCCGGTTGATATTTCCCCCTCAGCACTGGTTTGATTACTGTTAATTGGAGGCAGAATTCACTGATAAAGATTTACAGAGTTTGACCATGTAGAATATCAGTATGTTCTCTGGTATAAGAAAGATAAAAACCTTATATTCTCATACGGGAGAATGCTCAGTTCTCAGTATCAGAGGTACCTCCCTGACTACAACCATTTGCCCTCCTTAACACTCAGTGGTGTTGAGGGGGCCACAAAACTTCTTCTGAGGATTACCACATATCAGAGTATATTTGGCCCCAGTATCACCCAAATCTGTCACCTTGTGTTTGTTTTTTGGCGCACAATCAATAGTGGGCTCAACATGGGCCTCCAGTTGCCCCCAACAGCCCTCACTTGGAGACAGTATTGGCCTGCATCCTATACCTTGTGTGTGGGAGGCACTTACCACACATAAGACTGTATTCCTGAGGCCTCTGCTGGAGCAGGTGGGATAATAGGGATGGTAGGGGCAGGTGGGGCAGGTCTGAACTGTTGTTCAGGTTTTAATGCTTTGCAGGCTGGGCAATACAGTGTTGGGTTGCCAACCTATCTTTTCAGGTGGGATCCTAATTGCAATTATGTCAAACCACATTTGCTTGCAGGTTATTCTTACCAGATCCTTAACAGCTAATTTTTATATTGTTATATCAGCTTAATGAGTTCCATTTCTGTACCAGATCTCTCCCACATGCCCTACGCATTCCTGGGATTTTTCATTGTCCCTTAGATCAACAGTGGACTGCCCCGAATCATAAATGTTTTGTCCTATGACTGGGCTCAGCCTGGATATCAGTATACCATACCAGGTATTGGAGAAGGACTGGAGTATCTTGGCTTTCATTTCTGCAGTGAATATGGCTCAGTAAGGACCTTCAAAGTCAGAGGCATAGATGGCCTATCTGATTTCCAACTCCCTAAGAATTGGTTTTAACTCCTCTATAGACTTTCAGGATCCCACATGCCCAAAAGATTCCCCTCATTGGGCCAAGCTTCCCTGCAGGCTACAATAATCCAACCTATAAGGGAGTGAGTCCCTTGAACTCCCTGAGTGCCATACAGGTGCTGCGTGGTGGGCAGGGTGGGTGGTAATGTTGTTCATTTTCTCTGCCTCCTGCCTAGTGAGAGGAATGCCATCACCTGCCATACCCTATACTTCACTATCCATGCCTGGATATTATCCCTGGCCTTTTTTTGGAAATTAGCAGCTATATCAATAAGCTCAGTGTACATATATTCTCTTATCATGAATGTTTCTTGAATTGGGGGCTGCATTACTGGTTGGAGTTGTTGTGCTTTTGCTTTCCTCTGTATTAGGGATCTGATGGCATGAGGCATTTCATACGTTTCACCATTAATCACCACAGCATCTTGCTGTTTGCTCCCATCACTTTCCCAGGGACTCTGACTCCTAGTGTCGCAATCAGGCTTTCTCACGAGCACTCAGACCTTAAGCCACAGCAGATTGCACCCTCTTAGCTTTGCAAAACAGCATGCTAAGGTCTCCAACTTAATTTGTTGCTATCCCACTTTGTCGGCTCACCTTGAATCTGGCAGAATAGTGAACAACCACACCTCCTTCTCTATCCTCAACTCTTCTTACAACTCTCTAACTGGAGCCTCAGCATCTAGTTGGGCATTAGTGGCCAGCCAAACTGTCCACAGTGGAGGCCAGCCCACTACAGCAGCCATTCACTTTCCTCCTTTGCCACAGTGTGTGATGCACAGTTCCATAATGCATTAAATAAACTGACATTTTGGGGCTTACCCATATTCACAAGCATCAAAAATGCAGGTCATTCATCCCCACATAGAGGTTGATAACCAACTTGGTATTTCCACAACAGATGCCTCTTTCCCAAAACCCATATTTTCAGTTTCCTGACTCATTCACCAATTGTTGGTTCACATCCTCAGAAATTACCCAGGTAAAATTCAAAACTGGCCCCTATACAGAGAGGGCAAGGAGAGACTGAAGAAAAAGGAAGACCACTCCAGATTGGTAGGTAGCAGATTTAATAACAAGTGAACTTATATATGAGGCTTGTCCTGCATGGCTGCAAGATTAGTATATCTCCATACCTGTGCACCAAAATCTTAAAAGTTTATATAGAGATCTTAATAGGGTTCAGTCATATATACAATCCAGATGTCCTCAACAAAACATTACTCTCTCAAGGCTGAATCTTTGAAATGCCTCCTAGTGTGAGAACAGAGGGTGGAATATACATTTCAAATGACAGAGTTGGAGTAAGGAGCCTCTGATATCTGAGTCTACCTTGTGGGTCAATCAATGCTCATGTTCTCTTAATGACCTTCTCCAAGAATAAGGGTGTCAGCCTTTCAAGAAGATATCACAGTTGTTAGCATTTATGAACCAAACATTGGAGCACATAAATATATAAAACAAAATCTAACAGGGATAAAAAGAGATATAAAAAGCTATACAATAATAGTTGAGGAATTTAATACCTCCTCTCAACAATGGATAAATCATCCAGAATGAAAATCAATAAGGAAACAATGGATATGAAGAAAACCATAGATCAACTGGAAGCAATAGCCATATATACAGCATTCATTCCAACAACAGCAGAATAGACATTTTTCTCAAGCACACATGGAACATTTTCTAGGGTAAATCACATATTAGACCACAAGACAAGTCTAGCAAGTTCAACAAGATTGAAATTATACCAAGAATTTCCTCTGATCACAACATTATGAAACTAGAAATCACAAATATGAGGAAAACCAAAAAACACAAAAATATATACAAATTAAACAACAATCTCCTGAACAACCAGTGAATCAAAGAATAAATTAAAGGGGAAATTTAAAAATATCTAGAGACAAAGGAAAATTAAAACACAACATACTCAAAATTATGAGATGCAGCAAAAGCAGCTCAAGAGGGAAGTTCACAGCAATAAATGCCTACATTAAGAAACAAGAAAGATCTCATATAAACAACATAAATCTATGCCACAAGGAACTAGAAAAAGAGGAAACTGAGCCCCTAGTTAGCAGAAGGAAGAAAATAATAAATATCAGAGCAGAAATAAGTAAAAGAGAAAACAAAAACAGTAGAAAATATTAACAAAAATAGAAGTTGATTCTTTGAAAAGCTAAACAAAATTGACAAAACTTTAGATAGACTGACAAAAGAAAAAATATAGAGGACACTAGACAACAAAATTAAAAAAGAAAGAGGAGACATTACAACTAATAGCAAGAAATACAAGATTTGAAGGAAGCTACTATGAACAACTACAACAACAAATTGAACAAACTAGAAGAAATGGAAAAATTCTTGCAAGCAATCTTCAAGCAATCTACCAAGACACACTCAGGAAGAAATAAAAATCTGAATAAAACAATTATTACTAAGGAAATTGAACAAATAATCAAAAGTCTTCCAATGGGAAGAGCTTCAAGATGGCGGAAGAGTAAGATGCAGAGATCACCTTCCTCCTCACAAATACATCAGGAATACATCTACATGTGGAGCAGCTCCTACAAAACACCTACTGAACACTGGCAGAAAAACTCAGACCTCCCAAAGGCAAGAAACTCCCCCACGTACCTGGGTAGGGCAAAAGAAAAAAGAATAAACAGAGACAAAAGAATAGAGACAGGACCTGCACCACTGGCAGGGAGCTGTTAAGGAGGAAAGGATTCTACACACTAGGAAGCCCCTTCACGGGTGGAGACTGTGGGTGGCGGAGTGGGGGAGCTTCAGAGCCCCGGAGGAGAGGAGAGCAACAGGGGTGCAGAGGGCAAAGCAGAGAGATTCCTGCACTGAGGAATGGTGCAGACCACCACTCACCAGCCCGTGAAGTTTGTCTGCTCACCAGACAGGGTGGGCAGGGGCTGAGAGATGACGCTCGGGCTTCGGAGGTGGGATCCCAGAGAGACGACTGGGGTTGGCAACGTGAACACAGCCTGAAGGGACTAATGTGCCACAGATAGCAAGAAGGGAGTCCAGGAAAGTGTCTGGAGCTGCCAAAGAGGCAAGAGACTTTTTCTTGGCTCTTTATTTCCTGGTGCACGAGGAGAGGGGATACAGAGGACCACTTCAAGTAGCTCCAGAGACGGGTGCGAGCAGCAGCTTTCAGCATGGACACCAGAGACGGGCATGGGATGCTAAGGCTGCTACTGCCACCACCGAGAAGCCTGAGTGTGAGCACAGGTCACTCTCGACACCTCCCCTCCTGGGAGCCTGTGAAACTACCTCTGCCAGGATCCCGTGATCCAGGGACAAATTCCCCGGGAGAACACAAGGTGCACCTTAGGCTGATACGATGACATGCTGGGCTCTGCCACCACAGGCTCTCCCTGCATCCGTACCCCTCCCTCCGCCCAGTCTGAGTGAGCCAGAGCCCCCGAATCAGCTGCTCCTTTAACCCTGTCCTGTCTGAGTGAAGAACAGATGCCCTCAGGTAACCTACATGCAGAGGTGGGTCCCAATCCAAAGCTGAACCACACGAGTTGTGCGAACAAAGAAGAGAAAGGGAAGTTTCTCCCAGCAGCCTCAGGAGCAGCGGATTAAATCTCCACAGTCAACTTGATGTACCGTGCACCTGAATAGGCAATGAATCATCCCAAATTGAGGAGGTGGACGTTGGGAGAAAGATATATATTTTTGTTCCCTTTTTCTTTTTTTGTCACTGTGTATGTGTATGTTTCTGTGTGTGTTTTTGTCTGTATAGATTTGCTTTTACCACTTGTCCTAGGGTTCTGTCCACCCGATTTTCTGCTTGTTTGTTTCTTTTTGTTCTTGTATTTTTATGTTTAAATTTTTTTCTTAATTATTATTTTTCATTTTTTACTTTAATGACTTTATTTTATCTTCTGTTTTCCTTTCTTTCTATTTTTTCTCCCTTTTATTCTGAGCCATGTGGATGAAAGGCCCTTGGTGCTGCAGCCTGGCACAAGGGCTGTGCCTCTGAGGTGGGAGAAACAACTTCAGGGCGCTGGTCCACAAGATACCACCCAGCTCCGCATAATATCAAATGGCAAAATTCTCCCAGACATCTCCATCTCAAAGCCAAGACCCAGTTTGACTCAATGAACAGCAAGCTACAGTACTGGACACCCCATGCCAAAAAACAAGCAAGACAGGAACACAACCCCATCCATTAGCAGAGAGGCTGCCTAAAATCATAATAAGGTTAGAGACACCCCAAAACACACCAACAGACGTGTACCTGCCCAGCAGAAAGACAAGACCCAGACTCATCCACCAGAACACAGGCACTAGTCCCCTCCACAGGAAGCTGATGCAACCCACTGAACAAAGCTTAGCCACTCGGGAGAGACACCAAAAACAAGGGGAAATATGAACCTGCAGCCTGCAAAATGGAGACCCCAAACACAGTAAGTTAAGCAAAATGAGAATACAGAAAAACACACAGCAGATGGAGTAAGGTAAAAACCCACCAGACCTAACAAATGAAGAGGAAATAGGCAGGCTACCTGAAAAAGAATTCAGAATAATGAGAGTAAAGATGATCCAAAATCTTGGAAATACAATAGAGAAAAAACAACAAACGTTTTAACAAGGACCTAGAAGAACTAAAGGGCAAACAAACAATGATGAAAAACACAATAAATGAATTTTAAAATTCTCTACAAACGAACAATAGCAGAATAACTGAGGCAGAAGAAAAGATAAGTGACCTGGAAGATAAAATAGTGGAAATAACTACTGCAGAGCAGAATAAAGCAAAGAGAATGAAAAGAACTGAGGACAGTCTCAGAGACCTCTGGGACAACATTAAATGCACCAACATTCGAATTATAGGGGTCACAGAAGAAGAAGAGAAAAAGAAAGGGACTGAGAAAGTATTTGAAGTGATTAGAGTTGAAAATTTCCCTAATATGGGAAAGGAAATATTTAATTAAGACCAGGAAGCACAGAGAGTCCCATAGAGGTGAAATCCAAGGAGAAACACGACAAGACACATATTAATCAAACTATCAAAAATTAAATACAAAGAAAAAATATTAAAGGCAGCAAGGGGAAAACAACAAATAACACACAAGGGAATCCCCATAAGGTTAACGGCTGATATTTCAGCAGAAACTCTGCAAGCCAGAAGTAAGTGGCAGGATATATTTACAGTGATGAAGGAGAAAAACCTACAACCAAGATTACTCTACTCAGAAAGGATCTCATTAAGATTTGATGGAGAAATTAACACCTTTACAGACAAGAAAAATTTAAGAGAATTCAGCACCACCAAACCAACCTTACAACAAATGCTAAAGGAACTTCTGTAGGCAGGAAACACAAGAGAAGGAAAAGACCTACAATAACAAATCCCAAACAGTTAAGAAAATGGAAGTAGGAACATACATATTGATAACTACCTGAAATGTAATTGGATTAAATGATCAAACCAAAAGACAGAGACTGGCTGAATGGATACAAAAACAAGACCCAAATATATGCTCTCTACAAGAGACCCACTTCAGACCTAGGGACACATACAGACTGAATGTGAGGGGATGAAAAAAGATATTCCATGCAAATGGAAATCAAAAGAAAGCTGCAGTAGCATTTCTCATATCAGACAAAATAGACTTTAACATAAAGACCATTACAAGAGACAAAGAAGGACACTACATAATATCAAGGGATCAATCCAAGAAGAAGATATAACAATTGTAAATATTTATGCACCCAACATAGGAGCACCTCAATACATAAGGCAAATACTAACAGCCATAAAAGGGGAAATTGACAGTAACACAATCATAGTAGGGGACTTTAACACCGCACTTTCACCAATGGACAGATCATCCAAAATGAAAATAAATAAGGAAACACAAATTTAAATGATACATTAAACAAGAGGTACTTAATTGCTGTTTATAGCACATTCCTTCCAAAACAACAGAATGCACATTTTTCTCAATTGCTCATGGAACATTCTCCAGGATAGATCATATCTTGGGTCACAAATAAAGCATTGGTATATTTAAGAAAATAGAAATCATAACAAGTATCTTTTCCAAATACAACACTATGATACTAGCTATCAATGAAAAGAAAAAATCTGTAAAAACTACAAGCACATGGAGGCTAAACAATACAATACTTAGTAACCAAGAAATCACTGAAGAAATCAAAGAGGAAATCAAAAAATACCTAGAAACAAAATACTAGCAAACAGAATCCAACAGCACATTAAAGGATCATACACCATGATCAAGTGGGGTTTGTCCCAGGAATGCAAGGATTCTTCAATATACACAAATCAATCAATGTGATACACTATGTTAACAAATTGCAGGAGAAAAAACATGATCATCTCAATCGAGACAGAGAAAGCTTTCAACAAAATTCAACACCCTTTTATGATAAAAACCCTGCAGAAAGTAGGCATAGAGGGAAATTTGCTCAACATAATCCTGGCCTTATATGACAAACCCACAGACAATATCGTCCTCAATGGTGGAAAACTGAAAACATCTCCCCTACGATCAGGAGCAAGAAAAGGTTGACCACTCTCACCAGTCTTATTCAACACAGATTTGGGAGTTTTAGCCACAGCAATCAGAGAAGAAAATTAAATAAAAGGAATCCAAATGGCAACAGAAGAAGTAAAGCTGTCACTGTTTGCAGATGACATGATACTATACACAGAGAATCCTGAAGATGTTACCAGAAAACTACTACAGTTAATCAATGAATTTGGAAAAGTAGCAGAATACAAAATTAATGCACAGAAATCTCGAGCATTCCTACACACTAATGATGAAAATTCTGAAAGTGAAATCACGAAAATACTCCCATTTACCATTACAACAAAAAGAATATAATATCTAGGAATAACCCTACCAAAGGAGACAAAAGACCTGTATGCAGAAAATTATAAGACACTGATGAAAGAAATTAAAGATGATACAAACAGATGGAGAGATATACCATGTTCTTGAATTGGAGCCATCAACATTGTGAAAATGATTCTACTTCCCAAAGCAATCTATAGATTCAGTGCAATACCTATCAAACTACCACTGGCCTTTCTCACAGAACCAGAACAAAAATTTTCACAATATGTATGCAAATGCAAAAGACCCCAAATAGCTAAAGCAATCTTGAGAACAAAAAGTGGAGCTGGAGGAGTCAGTCTCCCAGATTTCAGACTATACTACAAAGCAACAGTAATCAAGACAGTATGGAACAGGGTAGAAAGCCCAGAGATAAACCCAAGCACATATGGTCACCTTATCTTTGATAAGGAGGCAAGAATATACAGTGGAGAAAAGAGAGCCTCTTCAATAAGTGGTGCTGGGAAAACTGGACAGTACACATAAAAGTATGAAATTAGAAAACTCCCTAACACCATAGACAAAGATAAACTGAAAATGGTTTAAAGACCTAAATGTAAGGCCAGACACTATCAAACTCTTTGAGGAAAAAATAGGCAGAACACTCTATGACATAAATCACAGCAAGATCCTTTTGACCCACTTCCTAGAGAAATGGAAATAAAAACAAAGTAAACAAATGTGACCTAATGAAACTTAAAAGCTTTTGCACAACAAAGGAAACCACAAACAAGACCAAAAGACAACCCTCAGGATGGGTGAAAATATTTGCCAATGAAGCAACTGACAAAGGATTAATCCCCAAAATTTACAAGCAGCTCATGCAGCTCAATATCAAAAAATCAAACAACCCAATTCAAAAATGGGCAGAAGACCTAAACAGACATTTCTCCAAAGAAGATATACAGATTGCCAACAAACACATGAAAGAATGCTTAACATCATTAATCATTAGAGAAATGCAAATCAAAACAACAATGAGATTTCATCTCACACCAGTCAGAATGGCCATCATCAAAAAACCAAAAACAATAAATGCTGGAGAGGGTGTGGAGAGAAGGGGACACTCTTGCACTGCTGGTGGGAATGTAAATTGATACAGCCACTGTGGCGAACAGTATGGAGGTTCCTTAAATAACTACAAATTGAACTACCATATGACCCAGCAATCCAACTATTGGGCATATACCCTGAGAAAAACATAATTCAAAAACAGTCATGTACCAAAATATTCATTGCAGCACTATTTACAATAACCAGGACATGGAAGCAACCTAAGTGTCCATAAACAGATGAATGGATAAAGAATATGTGGCACTTATATACAATGGAATATTAGCCATAAAAATAAACGAAATTGAGTCATTTGTAGTGAGGTGGATGGAACTACAGTCTGTCATACAGAGTGAAGTAAGTCAGAAAGAGAAAAACAAATAACGTATGCTAACACACATATATATATTGATTTTTTAAAAAGGTCATGAAGTACCTAGGGGTAAGACAGGAATAAAGACACAAACCTACTAGAGCATGGAATTGAGGATATGGGGAGGGGGAAGGGTGAGCTGTGACAAAGTGAGAGAGTGGCATGGACATATATACACTACCAAATGTACAATAGATAGCTAGTGAGAAGCAGCCACATAGCACAGGGAGATCAGCTCGGTGGTTTGTGACCACCTAGAGGGGTGGGATAGGGAGGGTGGGAGGGAGGGAGATGTAAGAGATATGAGAACATATATGTATAACTGATTCACTTTGTTATAAAGCAGAAACTAACACACCATTGTAAAGCAATTATACTCCAATAAAATCTTTAAAAAAATTCTTCCAATGAAAAATAATTCTTCCAATGAAAAATAATTCAGGGCAAGATGACTAAACTAGTGAATTTTACCAAATGTTTAATGATATTGCCAATACTTCTCAAAATCTTCCAAAAAATCCAAAAGAGGGAACACTCACAAATTCATTTCATGAGGCCAGTATTACCCTCATATCAAAGCAGAAAAGGATATTACAAGAAAGGAAAAGTACAGGCCAATATACCAGAAGAATATAGATGCAAAACTTTAAATAAATTATGAGCAAATTGAATTTAGCTTTATATTAGAAGAACTATTCACCGTGATCAACTGGGATTTATTCTCAGGATGCAATGACGTTTTTTAACAACTTTATTGGAGTATAATTGCTTTACATTGTTGTGTTAGTTGCTGCTGTATAACAAAGTGAATCAGCTATGTGTATACATATATACCCATATATCCTCCCTCTTGTGTCTGCCTCCACCAGCCTTATGCCACCTCCCTAGGTGGTCACAAAGCACCGAGATGATCTCCTTATTCTACATAGCTTCTTCCCACTTGCTATCTATTTTACATTTTATAGCGTATATATGTCTATGCCACTCTCTCACTTCGTCCCAGCTTACAATTCCCCAACCCCATGTCCTCAAGTCCATTCTCTACGTCTGTGTCTTTATTCCTGTCCTGGCCAAAGATTCCTCAGAACCATCTTCTTTTTAAGATTCCATATATATATGTGAGCATACGGTGTTTTATTTTTCTCTTTCTGACTAAATCACTCTATATGACAGACCCTAGGGACATCCAAATCACTGCAAATAACTCAATTTTGTTTCTTTTTATGGCTGACTAATATTCCCTTGTATATGTGTGCAACATCTTCTTGATCCACTCATCTGTCGACCAACACTTAGTTTGCTTTCATGTCCTAAGTACAGTAAATAGTGATGAAATGTACATTGTGATACATGTCTTTATTTGAATTATGGTTTTCTCAGGGCATATGGCCAGAAGTGGCAATGCTGAGTGATATGGTACTTCTATTTTTAGTTTTTTGAGGAACATCCATTCTATTCTCCATACTGGCTGTATCAATTTACATTCCCACTAACAGTGCAAGAGGGTTCCATTTTCTCCACACCCTCTCCAGCATTTATTGTTTGTAGAATTTTTGATGATGGCCATTCTGACTGGTGTTAGGTAATACCTCACTGTAGTTTTGATTTCCATTTCTCTAATTATTAGTGATGTTGAGCATCCTTTCCTGTGTTTGTTAGCAATATGTATATCTTCTTGGAGAAATGTCTGTTTAGGTCTCTTGCCCATTTTTTGATTGGGTTTTTGTTTTTTGATATTGAGCTGCATGAGCTGTTTGTATGTTTTGGAGATTAATCCTTTATCAGTCCCTTCGTTTGCAAATACTTTCTCCCATTCTGAGGGTTGTCTTTTCCTTTTGTTTATGGTTTCCTTTGCTGTGCAAAAGCTTTTAAGTTTCACTAGCTGCCATTTGTTTTGTTTATTTTTGTTTTTATTTTCATTTCTCTAGTAAGTGGGTTAAAAAAGATCTTGCTGTGATTTATGTCATAGAGTGTTCTATTTTTTAATCTAAGACTTTGATAGTGTCTGGCCTTGCATTTAGATCTTTAACCCATTTTGCATTTATTTTTGTGTATGGCGTAAGGAAGTGTTCTAATTTCATTCTTTTAAATGTAGCTGTTCAGTTTTCCCAACAACGCTTATTCAAGATAGTGTTATTTCTCCAATATGTATCCTTGCCTACTTTCTCAGAGATGAGTTGACCATATGTTCGTGGGTTTATCGCTGGGTTTTCTATCCTGTTCCATTGATCTATATTTCTTTTTCTGTGCCAGTACCATATTGTCTTTTTTTTTTTTTGTAGTACGCGGGCCTCTCACTGCTGTTGTGGCCTCTCACCTTGTGGAGCACAGGCTCCGGACACACAGGCTCAGCAGCCATGGCTCACGGGCCTAGCCGCTCCGTGGCATGTGGGATCTTCCCGGACTGGGGCATGAACCTGTGTCCCCTGCATCAGCAGGCGGACTCTCAACCACTGCACCATCAGGGAAGCCCCATACTGTCTTGATTTTTGTAGCTTTGTGGCATACTCTGAAGTCAGGGAGCCTGATTTCTCCAACTCCGTTTTCCTTTCTATAGATTACTTTGGCTATTCAGGGTCTTTTGTTTTTCCATACAAATTGTGAAATTTTTTGTTCTAGTTCTGTGAAAATAGCCATTGGTAGTTTGATAGGGACTCCACTGAACGTGTAGATTGCTTTGGGTACTACAGTTATTTTCAAAATATTGATTCATCCACCCCTAAAACATGGTACATCACTCCATCTATTTGTATCATCTTTAATTTCTTTCATCAGTGTCTTATTTTTTCTGCATACAGGTCTTTTGACTCCTTAGGTATGTGTATTCCTAGGTATTTCATTCTTTTTGTTGCAATGGTAAATCAGAGTGTTCCCTTATTGTCTCTTTCACATTTTTCATAATTACTGTAAAAGAATACAAGAGATTTCTGTGCATTAATTTTGTATCCTACTACTTTACCAAATTCATTGATGAGCTCTACTAGTTTTCTGCTAGCATCCTTAGGTTGCTCTACGTATAATATCATGTCATCTGCAAACAGTAACAGTTTCATGCTTCTTTTACGATTTGGACTCCTCTTATTCCTTTTTATTCTCTGATTGCTGTGGCAAAAAATTCCAAAACTATGTTGAGTAATAGTGATGAGAGTGGGCAACCTTCCCTTCTTCCTGATCTTCGTGCAAATAGTTTCAGTTTTTCACCATTGAGAGTGATGTTGGCTGTGGGTTTGTCATATATGGCCTTTATTTTGTTGAGGTAAGTTCCCTGTATGCCTAGTTTCTGGAGGGTTTTATCCAAAATGGGTGCTGAACTCTGTCAACAGTTTTTTTCTGCATCTATTGAGATGACCATATGGTTTTTATCCTTCACTTTGTTAATATAGTGTATCACATTGATTGATTTGCATATATTGAAGAATCCTTGCATTCCTGGGATAAACCCCACTTGATCATGGTGTATGATACTTTTAATGTGCTATTGGATTCTGTTTCCTAGTATTGTGTTGAGGATTTTTGCATCTATGTTGATCAGGGATACTGGCCTGTAATTTTCTTTTTTTATGACATCTTTGTCTGGTTTTGGTATCAGGGTGATGGTGGCCTCGTAGAATAACTTTGGGAGTGTTCCTCCCTCTGCATTATTTTGGAAGAGTTTGAGAAGGATGCATGTTAGCTGTTCTCTAAATATTTGATAGAATTCACCTGTAAAGTGATCTGGTCCTGAGCTTTTGTTTGTTGGAAGCTTTTTAATTTCAGTGCTTGTGATTTGTCTATTTATATTTTCTATTTCTTTCTGTTTCCGTCTTGGAAGGTTGTGCTTTTCTATGAATGTGTCTGTTACTTCCAGGTTTTCAATTTCATTGTCATAGAGTTCCTTGAAAAATCTCTCATGACGCACTGTATTTCTGCAGTGTCAGTTGTTACTTCTCCTTTATCATTTGTAATTTTGTTGATTTGAGTCTTTTCCCTTCTATTCTTGATGACTCTGGCAAAAGGTTTATCAGTTTTAGTTATCTTCTCAAAGAACCAGCTTTTAGTTTTATTGATCTTTGCTATAATTTTCTTTTCCATTTATTTATCATATGATATTTATGATTTCTTTCCTCATGCTAACTTTGGGGTTTTTTGTTCTTTTTTCCCTAATTGCTTTAGATGTAAGTGTGGGTTGTTTATTTGAGATGGTTCCTCTATCTTCAGGTAGTATTCTATTGCTATAAACTTCCCTCTTAGAACTGCTTTTGCTGCATCTCACAGGATTTGGGTCATCGTTATTTCATTGTCATTTGATTCTAGGCATTTTGTGATTTTGCTGTTGATTTCTTCAGTGATCATTTGGTTATTTAGTAGCATATTGTTTAGCCTCCATGTGTTTGTATTTATTATAGTCATTTTCCCTCTAATTGATACCTAGTCTCATAGCATTATTGACAGAAAAGATATTTGATAAGATTGAAATTTTCTTAAATTTACCAAGGCCTGATTTGTGACCCAAGATATGATTTATCCTGGAGAATATTGCATGAGCACTTGAGAGAAAATGTATTCTCTTGTTTTTGGATGGAATGTCTGATAAATGCCAATTGTCTCTCTGCTCCAAGTTGTCTTTTAAAACCTGTGTTTCCTTACTTACTTTCATTTTTGATGATCTGTCCATTGGTGAAAGTGGGGTGTTATAGCCCCCTACTATGATTGTGTTACTTTCAATTTCCCCTTTTATGGTGGTTAGCATTTGCCTTATGTATTGAGGGGCTCCTATGTTGGGTGCAAAAAATTTACAATTTTTATATCTTCTTCTTAGATTGATCCCATGATCATGATGTAGTGTCCTTCTTTGTCTCTCGTAATAGTCTTTATATTAAAGTCTATATTGTACCCTCCAGAAGGTAGGCAAAGAGTGAACTTACCTCAACATAATGAAGGCCATATATGACAAACCCACAGCCAACATCATCCTCAATAGTGAAAAACTGAAAGCATTTCCACTAAGATCAGGAACAAGACAAGGTTGCCCACTCTCACCACTATTATTCAACATTGTTTTGGAAGTTTTAGCCACAGCAATCAGAGAAGAAAAAGAAATAAAAGGAATCCAAATCAGAAAAGAAGAAGTAAAGCTGTCACTGTTTGCAGATGACATGATACTATACATAGAGAATCCTAAAGGCACTACCAGAAAACTACTAGAGCTAATCAATGAATTTGGTGAAGTAGCAGGATACAAAATTAATACACAGAAATCTCTGGCATTCCTAGACACTAATGATGAAAAATCTGAAAGTGAAATCAAGAAAACACTCCCATTTACCACTGCAACAAAAATATCTAGGAATAAACCTACCTAAGGAGACAAAAGACCTGTATGCAGAAAATTATAATACACTGATGAAAGAAATTAAAGATGAAACAAATAGATGGAGAGATATACCTTGCTCTTGGATTGGAAGAATCAATATTGTGAAAACGACTCTACTACCCAAAGCCATCTACAGATTCAATGCAATCCCTTTCAAACTACCACTGGCATTTTTCACAGAACTAGAACAAAAAATTTCACAGTTTGTATGGGAACAAAAAAGACCCCGAATAGCCAAAGCAATCTTGAGAACGAAAAACAGAGCTGGAGGAATCAGACTCCCTGACTTCAGATTATACTACAAAGCTACAGTAATCAAGACAGTATGGTACTGGGTCAAAAACAGAAATATAGATCAGTGGAACAGGAGAGAAAGCCCAGAGATAATCCCACACATATATGGTCACCTTATATTTGATAACAGATGCAAGAATATGCAATGTAGAAAAGACAGCCTCTTCAATAAGTGGTGCCTGGAATACTGGAGAGCTACATGTAAAAGAATGATATTAGAACACTCCCTAACACCATACACAAAATCAACTCAAAATGGATTAAAGACGTAAATGTAAGGTCAGACACTATAAAACTGTTAGGGTAAAACATAGTCAGTACACTCTATGAAATAAATCACATCAAGATCCTTTTTGACCCACCTTATAAGGAAATGGAAATAAAAACAAAAATAAACAAATGGGGCCTAATGAAACTTAAAAGCTGTTGTACAACAAATGAAACCATAAACAACACGAAAATAGAACCCTCAGAATGGGAGAAAATATTTGCCAGTGTAGCAACTGACAAAGCATTAATCTCCAAAATTTACAAGCGGCTCATGCAGCTCAATATCGAAAAATCAAACAACCCAATCCCAAAATGGGCAGAAGACCTAAACAGACATTTTTACAAAGTAGTTATACAGTTTGCCAACAAACACATGAAAGAATGCTCAGCATCATTAATTATTAGAGAAATGCAAATCAGATCTACAATGAGATATCATCTCACACCAGTCAGAATGGCTATTATCAAAAAACTACAAACAATAAATGCTGGAGAGGGTATGGAGCAAAAGGAATCCTCTCGCACTGTTGGTGGGAATGTAAATTGATACAGCCACTATGGAGAACTATATGGAGGTTCCTTAAAAAACTGCAAATTGAACTACCATATGACCCAGCAATCCCACTACTGGACATGTATCCTGAGAAAACCAAAATTCAAAAAGAGTCATGTAGCACAATGTTCATTGCAGCTCTATTTACAATAACCAGGACACGGAAGCCTCCTAAGTGTCCATCAACAGATGAATGGATAAAGAATATGTGGCACATATATACAATGGAATATTACTCAGCCATAAAATGAAATGAAATTGAGTTATTTGTAGTGAGGTGTATGGACCTAGAGTCTGTCATACAGAGTGAAGCAAGTCAGAAAGAGAAAAACAAACACTGTATGGTAACAGATATATGTGGAATGTAAGAAAAAAAAAGCCATGAAGAACCTAGGGGCTGGATGGGATAAAGATGCAGACGTACTAGAGAATGGACTTAAGGACACGGGGAGGGGGAAGGGTAAGCTGGGACAAAGTGAGATAGTGGCATGGACATATATATATACTACCAAATATAAAACCAATAGCTAGTGGGAAGCAGCCACATAGCACTGTGTGATAAGCTCGGTGTTTTGTGACCACCTGGAAGGGTGGGATAAGGAGGGTTGGAGGGAGGGAGATGCAAGAGCGAAGAGATATTGGGACATACGTATATGTATAGCTGATTCACTTTGTTATAATGCAGAAAGTAACACACCAATGTAAAGCAATTATTCTACAATAAAGAAGTAAAAAAAATTAAAAGAAAATAAAGCCTATTTTGTGTGATATGAGAATTGCTACTGCAGCTTTCTTTTGATTTCCATTTACATGAAATCTTTTGCTATCCCCTCAGGTTCAGTCTGTATATGTCCCTACATATGAAGTGGGTCTCTTGTAGACAGCATATATAGGGGTCTTGGTTTTGTATGCATTCAGCCAGTCTATGTCTTTTTGTTCGATCATTTAATCCATTTACATTTAAGGTAATGATCGATATGTATGTTCCTATTACCATTTTCTTGTTTTGGGTTTGTTACTGTAGGTATTTTCCTTCTCTCCTTTTTCCTATCTAGAGAAGTTCCTTTATCATTTCTTTTAAAGCTCGTTTGTTGGTGATGAATTCTCTTAGCTGTTGCTTGTCTGTACTGTTTTAATTTCTCCATCAAATCTGAATGAGATCCTTGCTGGGTAGAGTAATCTTGGTTGTAGGTATTTCCCTTTCATCACTTCAAATATGTCCTGACACTCCCTTCTGGCTTTCAAATTTTAGGCTGAAAGATCAGCTGTTAACCTTATGGAGGTTCCCTTTCATGTTATGTGTTGATTTTCCCTTGCTGCTTTTTATATTTTTTCTTTGTATTTAATTTTTTTTAGTTTGATTAATATGCATTTTGGAGTGTTTATCCTTGGATTTATCCTGTATGGGCCTCTGTGCTTCCAGGACTTGATTGACTATTTCCTTTCCCTTATAAGGCAAGTTTTCAACTATAATCTCTTCAAATATTTTCACAGTCCCTTTCTTTTTCTCTTCTTCTTCTGGGGCCCCTATAATTCTAATGTTATGTTTAATGTTTTCCCAGAGGTCTCTGAGGCTGTCCTTAATTCTTTTCATTCTTTTTTCTTTATTCAGCTCTGCAGTTATTATTTCCATTATTTTATCTTCCAGATCATTTATCCGTTCTTCTGCCTCAGTTATCCTGCTATTGATTCCTTCTGGAAAATTTTTAATTTCATTTATTTTGTTGTTCATCATTATTTGTTTGCTCTTTAGTTCTTCTAATTCTTTGTTAAACATTTCTTTTATTTTCTCCATTCTATTTCCAAGGCTTTGAATCACCTTTACTCTCATTACTCTGAATTCTTTTTCAGGTAGACTGCCTATTTCCTTTTCATTTGTTTGGTGTGGTGGGTTTTTACTTGCTTCTTCACCTGCTGCATATTTCTCTGTCTTCTCCTTTTGCTTATCTTACAGTGTTTGTGTTCTCCTTTTCACAGGCTGCAGGTTCATAATTCCCGTTGTTTTGGTATCTGCCCCCAGTGGGTAAGTTTTTTTCAGTCGGTTGTTTATGCTTCTTGGTGGTGGGGACTTGTGCCTGTGTTCTGGTGGATGAGGCTGTATCTTGTCTTTCTAGTAGGCACGACTACATCCGGTGGTGTGTTTTGGGGTGTCTGTGAACTTATTATCATTTTAGGGAGGCTCTCTGCTAATCATTGGGGTTGTGTCCTTGTCTTGTTAATTGTTTGGCATGGGTTTCTAGCACTGGAGCTTGCTGGTCGTTGAGTGGAGCTGAGTCATACCGTTGAGTGGGAGATCTCTGGGACAGCTCTTGCTGATTGGTATTACCTGGGACTGGTAAGTCTCTGGTGGTTCAATGTCCTGAACTCCGCTTTCCCACCTCAGAGACTCAGAATTGACAGCTGACCAGAGCACTGAGACCCTCTCAGCTACACAGCTCAGAAGAAAAGGGAGAAAAACAATAAAGTAAAATAAATAAAGTAAAATAAAATAATAAAATTAATTAAACTGTTATTAAAATAAATTTTAAAAAAATATTAAAATTTAAAAAGTAATAAAATAAGGAAGACAGCAACCAAACCAATAAACAAATCCATCATGAATAACAAGTGCTAAAAACTATACTAAGATATGGGTAAAAATCAGAAACTAGTCATTCACATAGAACAAACCCCAAGTTTATAGTTGCTCCCAAAGTTCACTGTCTCAGTTTTGGGATGATTCATTGTCTATTCAGGCATTTCACAGATGCAGGGTACATCAAGTTGATTGTGGAGACTTAATCTTCTGTTCCTGAGGCTGTATGAAGAAATTTCCCTTTCTCTTCTTTGTTCATGCAGCTTCTGGTGTTCTACTTTGGATCTGGCCCTACCTCTGCATTTAGGTCACCGTCTGGCATCTGTTCTTCTCCCAGAGAGGAGGGGGTTAAAGGAGCAGCTGACTGTGAGCTCTGGTTCACTCAGATTGTGCAGAAGGAGGGGTATGCAATGTAGGGCGAGCCTGCGGTGGCAGAGGCCAACGTGATGTTACAACAGCTCGAGGTTTGCCAGGTGTTCTCCCTGTGATATTGTCCCTGGATCAAGGGACCCTGGAAGTGGTGCGCTGCACAGCCTCCTGGGAGGGGAGGTGTGGATAGTGACCTGTGCTTGCACACAGGATTCTTGGTGGCAGCAGCAGCCTTAGTGTTTCATGCCCGTCTCTGGTGTCTGTGCTGATAGCCGTGGCTCACGCCCGACTCTAAAGCTTGTTTAGGTGGTGTTCTGAATTTCCTCTCCTCGTGCACCATGAAACCATGGTCTCTTGACTCCTAGTCAGTTGCAGACTTATTCCTGGAATCTCTCCCTGTTAGCTGTGGTGCTCTAGCCCCTTTCAGTCTGTGTTCACACAGTCAACCCCAGTCCTGTCCCAGGGATCTGAACTCCTCAGCTCCCAGCCCCCACCTGCCCCAGTGGGTGAGCAGAAAAGGCCTCTCAGGCTGGTGAGTGCTGGTTGGCACAGATCTTCTATGCGGGAATCTCTCCATTTTGCCCTCTGCACCCCTGTTGCTGCACTCTCCTCTGTGACTCCGAAGTTTCCCCCCTCCCACCCACAGTCTCCACCAGTGAAGGGGCTTCCTAATGTGTGGAAACATTTCCTCCTTTCCAGGTCCTTCCCAGAGATGCAGGTCCCATCTCTATTCCTTTGTCTCTGTTTTTTCTTACCCTACCCAGTTATGTGGGGAGTTTCTTGCCTTTTGGGAAGTCTGAGGTCTTCTGCCAGCATTCATTAGGCATTTTGTATGAGTTGTTCCACATGTAGATGTATTTTTGATGCTTTTGTGGGGAGGAAGGTGATCTCCACGTCTTACTCCTCCACCATGTTGAGGGTCCTCCAAATGTGATACGTATCCATGATAGAATAAAAGAAAAAATCTTATGATCATGTCAAGAGATGAAAAATTTGACAAACTTCAGCATTCTTTCATGATTAAAAAAACCTCTTGGGCTTCCCTGGTGGCGCAGTGGTTGGGAGTCCGCCTGCCGATGCAGGGGACGCGGGTTCGTGCCCCGGTCCGGGAGGATCCCACATGCCGCGGAGCGGCTGAGCTCGTGAGCCATGGCCGCTGAGCCTGTGCGTCTGGAGGCTGTGCTCTGCAGCGGGAGAGGCCACAACAGTGAGAGGCCCGCGTACTGCAAAAAAAAAAAAAAAAAAAAAAAAAAAAAAAACCTCTTAACAAATTAGTTATCAAAGGAACATAACATAATAAAGATCACAAATGACAAGCTCTCAGCTAACATCGTACTCAGTAGGGACAGTTTGAAAGTTTCTCCTCCAAGATCAGGAAAGAGACAAGTATACTCACTCTTACCACTCCTATTCAACACAATATTGGAAGTCCTAGATACAGCAATCAGGCAAGAAAAAGAAATAGAACACATCAGAATTGGAAGGTAATAAGTAAAATTTTCTCAACTTGCAGATGACATAATACATATACATATATATATATATATATATATATATATATATATATAATCCTGAAGATTCCACCAAAAACTGTAAGGTCTAATCAATAACTTTATTAAAGTTGCAGTATACAAAATTAACATAAAAAAATCAGTGCATTTCTATAGATTAACAACAAATTATCTGAAAATAAAGAAAATTGCTGTAATTATAATTGCATGAAAAACAATAAAATATTTAGCAATAAATTTAACCAATGTTATGAAAAATCTCTGCACTGAAAACCACAAGACACTGATGAAGGAAACAAAGAATATACAAAAAATGGAATGGTATCCCATGTTCATGGATTAAGAATTAATATTGTTAAAATGTCCATACTACTCATAGCTGTCTTTAGATTCAATGAAATCCCTACCAAGGTCCCCCAAGATTCCAATGGCATTTTTTACAGAAGTAAAAATAAATCCTAAAATTTATATGGAGCCAAAAAGACCCTGGACAGCCAAAGCACTCCTGAGAAAGAACAAAGTAGGAGACATCACACTTCCTGATTACATGCTGTATTATAAATCTATGGTAATCAAATAAATTTGATACTGGCATAAAAACAGACACATAGACCAATTGAACAAAATGGAGATCCCAGAAATAAACTCAAGCATATATTGTCAACTTATCTTTAACAAAGTAGCAAAGAATACTCAATGGAGAAAAGATAGTCTTGTCAATAAATGTTTCCGGGAAAACTGTATATTTGCATGTAAAATAATAAGCTAGATCCCTACCTTACACCACACAAAAAAATTAACTCAAAATGGATTAAAGACTTAAATGTATGAATGGAAACCATAAAATTCCTAGAAGAAAACATAGGTTAAAAATCACCTTGACATAGGTTTTGGCAAAATATTTTTGGATCTAACACATAAGGAACAAACTAAAACATTAATAAGTGAGACTGCATCAAACTAAAATGATTCTTCACAGCCGAAGAAACATTCAACAAAATAAAAAGATAATATATTTAATAGGAAAAATTATTTTTATATCTGATAAGGGGTTAAAACCCAAATTATATAAATAAGTCATAGATTAATAGCAAAAAAAAATTCACTTAAAAAATGACATAGGACCGGAATAGACAATTTTGAAAAGAAGATATACAAATGACTAAGAGTTACATGAAAAGGTGCTACATATCATATTAATCATTAGAGAAATGTAAATCAGAACCACAATGAGACCAGTTATAGTGGCTTTCATCAAATGTAAGAGATGACAAATGCTGATGAGAATGTAGAGAAAAGGAAATCCTTCAGCACTGTTGATGGCATTGTAAATTGGTACAGCCAGTATTGAAAACAGTATCCAAGTTCTTTAAAAATTATAGTGGAGAGACCTTCAAGATGGTGGGGGAATAAGATGTGGAGATAATCTTCCTCCCCACAAATACATCAAAAATACATCTACATGTAGAACAACTCGTACAGAACACCTACTTAATGCTGGCAGAAGACCTCAGACTTCCCAAAAGGCAAGAAAATCCCCACGTACTTGGGTAGGGCAAAAGAAAAAAGACCATAGAAAAAGAAAAGAATAGCGACGGGACCTGCACCTCTGGGAGGGAGCTGTGAAGGAGGAAAAGCTTCCACACACTAGGGAGCCACTTCACTGGTGGGGATGGTTGCTGGCTGGGGGGGGATGCTTCGGAGCCATGGAGAAGAGTGAAGCAACAGGTGTGCAGATGGAAAAGCAGAGAGACTTCACACAGAGGATTGGTGCAGACCAAAACTTACCAACCTGAGACACTTGTCTGCTCAACCACTGGGGTGGGTGTGAGCTGAGAGCTGATGCTCGGGCTTCGGAGGTCAGATCCCAGGGAGATGACTGGTGTTGGCTCTGTGAAAACTGCCTGAAGTGGACTAGTGTGTCACAGCTAGCCAGGCGGGAGTCAGAGAAAATGTCTGAGCCACCCAAGGAGGCAAAAGACCATTGTTTTAGGGTGCATGATGAAAGGGGATTTCTGCTCTATTTGCCCACATATATCTAGACACCACCTAAGCAAGCTCCAAAGATGGGCATGAGCCACAGCTATCAGCTTGGAAGCCTGAGATGGGCACAAAAGGCTAACACAGTCGCTGCTGCCACCATGAATCCTGTGTGCAAGCACAGGTCACTACCCACATCCCCCTGGGAGCCTGTGAAGCATGCCACAGACAGGGTCCCGCTATCCAGGAACAACTTCCCTAAGAGAACACACAGCGCACCTCAGGGTGTTGCAATGTCACACAAGCCTCTGCCACCACAGTCTTGCCCCGAATTCCAATTATGACTACCATACCCCTCCCTCTCCCTAGCCTGAGTGAGCAAGAGGTCCCTAATCAGCTGCAGATTTAACCCCTTCCTGTCTGGGTGGGGACGAGATGCCTGAGGGCGGCATACATGCAGAGGAGGGGCCAAAACTAAAGCTAAAACCTAGAAGCCAAGCAAACATGGAAGAGAAAGGGAAATTTCTCCATGTGGCCTCTGGAGCACAGGATTAAATCCCCACAAACAACTTGATGAACCCTGCATCTGTGGAATAGCTGAATAGACAACAATGGTTCCCAAAATTGAGGCATGGACTTTGGAAACACTGTAGACTTAGGGATTGCTTTCTCTGCCTGACTTGTTTCTGGTTTCTATGTTTATATATGAGTTTAGTTTTTAGTGTTTCTTATCATTGGTGGCTTTGTTTATTGGATGATTGCTCTCTTCTTTATTTATTTTTTATTTCTTATTTTTTATATTATAATTTTTTATATTTAAATTTTTTTTCCTTCCTTTTTTCTCTTTTTGTGAGTGTGTATTTGTATGATTCTTTGTGTAATATTGTCTGTTTAGGTTTGCTTTTACCATTTGTCCTAGGGTTTTGACTGATTTTTTTGGTGTCTTTTTGTTTTCTTTTGTTTTCTTGTTTGTTTTCTTTTTAAGATTGTGTGTGTATGCTTCTTTGTGTGATTCTGTCTGTTTAGTTTTGCTTTTATCATTTGCTTTTGGGTTCTATCTGTTCGTTTGTTTGTTTTTCATTGTTTTCTTCCTTTTCTTGTGAGTCGTGAGGCTAGCAGGGTCTTGGTGCTTCAGCTGGGTGTCAGGCCTGAACTCCTGACGTGGGACAGACGAGTGCAGGACATGGGATCACCAGAGACCTCCTGGCCACATGTAATATCAATCAGTGAGAGCTTTCCCACAGATCTCCATTTCAACACTAAGACCCAACTTCACCCAATGGCGAGCAAGCTCCAGTGCTGGATGCCTCATGATAACCAACTAGCAAGACAGGAATACAGCCACAACCATAAGCAGAGAGGCTGCCTAACATCATACTAACTTCACAGACACCCCAAAATACACCACTGAAAGTGGCCCTACCCATCAGAATGACATGATACAGCCCTACACTTCAGAACACAGGCAACAGTCCCTTCCACCAGGAAGCCTACAAAAACCACTGAATCAACTTCATCAACTGAGGGAAGACACCAAAAATAATGAGAACTAAAACCTGCAGCCTGTAAAAAGCAGAACTCCAAAACACAATAAGTTAATAAAATGAGAGGATAGAGGAATATGCAGCAGATGAAGGAGCAAGGTAAAAACCCATGATAGCAAAAAACAAACAAACAAAAACCAAAAGAAATAAGCAGTCTACCTGAAAAACAATTCAGAG
Organism: Phocoena sinus; assembly: GCF_008692025.1. Taxonomy (NCBI): domain Eukaryota; kingdom Metazoa; phylum Chordata; class Mammalia; order Artiodactyla; family Phocoenidae; genus Phocoena; species Phocoena sinus. Next base: position 50,351,521 of record NC_045784.1, on the reverse strand, counting down.
TAATGAGAGCAAAGATGATCCAAAATCTAGGAAATAGAATGGAGAAACTACAAGAAACGTTTAACAAAGACCTAGAAGAACTAAAGAGCAAACAAACAATGATGAACAACACAATACATGAAATTTAAAATTCTCAAAATTTAAAATTCTCAATAGCAGAATAACTGAGGCAAAAGAACGGAGAAGTGACCTGGAAGATAAAATACTGGAAATAACTACTGCAGAGCAGAATAAAGAAAACAGAATGAAAATAATTAAGGACAGACTTAGAGACTTCTGGGACAACAATAAATGCACCAACATTCGAATGATATGGGTCCCAGGAGAAGAAGAGAAAAAGAAAGGGACTGAAAAAATATTCAAAGGGATTATAGAAGAAAATTTCCCTAATATGAGAAAGGAAATAGTCAGTCAACTCCAGGGAGCACAGAGAGTCCCATACAGGATAAATCCAAGGGGAAACAGGCCAAGACACATTAATCAAACTATCCAAAATTAAATGCTAAGAAAAAATATAAAAAGCAGCAATGGAAAAACAACAAATAACATACAAGGGAATCCCCATAAAGTTAAAAGCTGATCTTTCAGCAGAAACTCTGCAAGCCAGAAGGGAGTGTCAAGACATATTTAAAGTGATGAAAGGGAAAAAACTACAACCAAGATCACTTTACTCAGAAACGATCTCATACAGATTTGATGGAGAAATGAAAATCTTTACATAGAAACAAAAGCTAAGACAATTCAGCACCACCAAACCAGGTTTATAGCAAATGCTAAAGGAAATTCTCTAGGCCACAAACAAAAGAGAAATAAAAGACCTACAATAACAAAACTAAAACAATTATGAAAGAGCATACATATTGATAATTACCTTAAATGAAAATGGATTAAACGTTCCCACCAAAAAACACAGACTGGATGAATGGATACAAAAACAAGACCCATACATATGCTGTCTAGAAGAGACACACTTCAGACCTAGAGACACATAAAGACTAAAAGTGAAGGGATGGAAAAAGATGTTCCATGCAAGTGGAAATCAAAAGAAAGATGGAATGGCAATTGTCATAAGAGACAAAATAGACATTAAAATAAAGATTGTTACAAGAGACACAGAAGGACACTACATAACCATCAAAAGACCAATCCAAGAAGAAGATATAACAATTTTAAATATTTATGCACCCAACATAGGAGCACCTCAATACATAAGGAAAATGCTAACAGCCATAAAAGGGGAAATCGACAGTAACATAATCATAGTAGGGGATTTTAACACCTCACTTTCACCAATGGACAGATCATCAAAAATGAAAGTAAGTAAGGAAACACAAGCTTTAAATGATACACTAATCATGATGGACTTAACTTATATTTATAGGACATTCCATTCCAAAACAACAGAACATACTTTCTTCTCAAGTGCTTACGGAATATTCTCTAGGATAGATCATATCTTGCATCACAAATAAAGCCTTGGTAAATTTAAGAAAATTGAAATCGCATCAAGTATCTTTTCTGACCACAATGCTATGAGACTAGATATCAATTACAGGAAAAAATCTGTAAAAAATACAAAAACAAGGGGACTAAAATATACACTGCTTAGTAAACAAGAGATCACTGAGGAAATCAAAAAATACCTAGAAAAATGTGACAATGAAAACATGATGATGTAAAACCTATGGGATGCAGCAAAAGCAGTACTAAGAGAGAAGTTTATAGCAATACAATCCAACCTCAAGAAACAAAAAAAATCTCAAATCAACAAACTATCCTTTCACCTAAAGGAAGTAGAGAAAGAACCCCCAAAGTTAGCAGAAGGAAAGAAATCATAAAGATCAGATCAGAAATAAGTGAAAAAGAAATGAAGGAAAAAATAGGAAAGAACAATAAAAATAAAAGCTGGTTCTTTGAGAAGATAAACAAAATTGATAACCATTAGCCAGACTCATCAAAAAAGGGAGAAGACTCAAATCTATAGAATTAGAAATGAAAAAGGAGATGTAACAACTGACACTGCAGAAATACAAAAGATCATGAGAGATTACTACAAGCAACTATATGCCAATAAAATGGACAACCTGGAAGAAATTAACAAATTCATAGAAAAGCACAAACTTCCAAGATTGAACCAGGAAGAAATAGAACATATAAACAGACCAATATCAAGCCCTGAAAATGAGGCTCATTAAAAATCTTCCAACAAACAAAAGCCAAGGACAAGATGGCTTCACAGGTGAAATCTATCAGACATTTAGAGAAGAGCTAACACCTATATTTCTCAAATTCTTCCAAAATAACGTAGAGGGAAGAACACTCCCAAACTCATTAAAGAAAGCCACCCTCACCCTGACACCAAAACCAGACAAAGATGTCAAAAAGAGAGAAAACTACAGGCCAATACCACTGATGAACATAGATGCAAAAATCCTCAACAAAATACTAGCAAATAGAATCCAAAAGCACATTAAAAGGATCATACATCACGATCAGGTGGAGTTTATCCCACAAATGATATAAATCTTCAACATAGGCAAATCAATCACTGTGATACACCATATTAACAACTTGAAGGATAAAAACCTTATGATTATCTCAATAGATGCAGAGAAAACTTTTGACAAAATTCAACACCCATTTATTATAAAACCCTCCAGAAAGTGGGCATAGAGGGAAATTACCTCAACATAATAAAGACCATATATATACCCATGTCACTCTCTCACTTTACCCCAGCTTACCCTTCCCCCTCCCCGTATCCTCAAGTCCATTCGCTGGTAGGTTTATGTTTTTATTCCCGTCTTGCTCCTAGGTTCTTCAGAACGTTTTCTTTTTTTTATATATAGGTGTGTTAGCATACACCTATATGTATTACATACACCTATATGTAAGTCAGAAAGCATTCTCTTTCTGACTTACACTACCAAACGTAAAATAGATAGCTAGTGAGAAGCAGCTGCATAGCACAGGGAGATGAGCTCGGTGCTTCGTGACCACCCAGAGGAGTAAAATAGGGAGGGTGGCAGGGAGGGAGATGCAAGAGGAAAGACATATGGGAACATATATATATATATATATATATATGTACAACTGATTCACTTTGTTATAAAGCAGAAACTAACACACCATTGTAAAGCAATTATACTCCAATAAAGATATTTAAAAATAAATAAAGAAGGACCACATATTATTAGCCCACAGCAAACCTCATTCTCAATGGTGAAAAATTGAAACCATTTCCAATAATATCAGAAACAAGACAAGGTTGCTCACTCTCACCACTATTATTCAACATATTTTTGGAAGTTTTAGCCACAGCAATCAGAGACGAGAAAGAAATAAAAGGAATCCAAATCGGAAAAGAAGTAAAGCTGTCACTGTTTGCAGGTGACATGATACTATACATAGACAATCCTAAAGATGTTACCAGAAAACTACTAGAGCTATTCAATGAATTTGGTAAGTAGTAGGTTACAAGATTAATGCACAGAAATGACTTGCATATCTATACACTAATGATGAAAAATCTGAAAGTAAAATTAAGGAAACACTCCCATTTACCATTGCAACAAAAAGAATAAAATACCTAGGAAAAAACCTTCCTGAGGAGACAAAAGACCTGTATGCAGAAAACTTTAAGACACTGATGAAAGAAGTTAAAGGAAATAGAGACAGATGGAGAGATATACCTTGTTCTTGGATTGGAAGAACCAACACTGTGGAAATGCATATACTACCCAAAGCAATCTGGAGATTCAATGCAATCCCTATCAAACTACCTATGGCATTTTTCACAGAGCTAGAGCAAAATGTTTCACAATTTGTATGGAAACACAAAGACCCTGAATAGGCAAAGCAATCTTGAGAAAGAAAAACGGACCAAGAGGAATCAAGATCCTTTACTTCAGACTATACTACAAAGCTACAGTAAACAAGAGAGAATGGTACTGGCCAAAAACAGAACTATAGACTAGGAACAGGATAGAAAGCCCAGAGATAAACCCACACACATATGGTCACCTTAGTATTGATAAAGGAGACCAAAACATGCAATGTAGAAAAGACAGCCTCTTCAAAAAGTGGTGCTAGGAAAACTGGACTGCTGCATGTAAAGGAATGAAATTAGAACACTCCATAACACCATACACAAAAATAAACTCAAAATGGCTTAAAGGCCTAAATGTAAGGCCAGACACTGAAAAATCTTAGGGGAAAAACATAGGCAGAACACAGTATGACATAAATCACAGCAAAATCCTTTTTGACCCACCTCCTAGAGAAATGGAAATAAAACCAGAAATAAATAAATGGGACCTAATGTAACTTAAAAGCTTTTGCACAGCAAAGAAAACCATAAACAAGATGAAAAGACAACCCTGAGAATGGGAGAAAATATTTGCGAATGAAGCAAATGACAAATGATTAATCTCCAAAATTTACAAGCAGTTCTGGAGCTCAATATCAAAAAACCAAACAACCCAATCAAAAAATGGGCAGAAGACCTAAACAAACAATTCCCCAAGAAGATATACAGATTGCCAACAAACACATGAAAGGATGCTCAACATCACTAATCACTAGGGAAATGCAATTCAAAACTACAATGAGGTATCATCTCACACTGGTCAGAATGGACATCATCAAAAAATCTACAAACAATAACTCCTAGAGAGAGTGTGGAGAAAAGGGGACCCTCTTGCACTTTTGGTGGGAATGTAAATTTATACAGCCACTATGGAGAACAGAATGAAGGTTCCTTTAAAATCTAAAAAGAGAAGTACCATACGACCCAGTAATCCTACTACTGGACATATACCCTGAGAAAACCTTAATTCGTAAAGATTCTTCTACTACGAAGTTTATTGCAGCTCTATTTACAAAAGCCAGGACATGGAAGCAACCTAAGTGTCCATCGACAAATGAATGGATAAAGAAAATGTGGCACATATATACAATGGAATATTACTCAGCCATAAAAAATGAAATTGAGTTATTTGTATTGAGGTGGCGGGACCTATATTCTCATACAGAGTGAAGTAAGTCAGAAAGAGAACAAAAAATACCTTACGCTAATACACATGTATGGAATCTACAAAGAAAAAAAAAGGTTTTGAAGAAGCTAGGGGCAGTCGAGGAGTAAAGACGCAGACGTAGAGAATGGACTTGAGGACATAGGGCGGGGTATGGTAAGCACGGGCAATGTGAGAGAATGGCAAGTACTTATATATACTACCAAATGTAAAATACAAAGTTAGTGGGAAGCAGCCGCATAGCACAGGATGATAAGCTCAGTGCTTTGTGATCACCTAGAGGGGTTTGATAAAGAGTGTGGGAGGGAGACGCAAGAGTGAGTAGATATGGGGATATATGTATATGTATAAGTGATTCATTGTTATAAATCAGAAAGTAACACACTATTTTAAAGCAATTATACTCCAATAAAGATGTTAAAAAAAAAAAAAAGATTCTGCCTGCCAATGCAGGGGAGAAGTGTTCGATCCCTGCTCTGGGAAGATCCCACAAGCCGCAGAGCAATTAAGCCCGTGGGCCACAACTACGGAGTCTGGGCTATACAGCTGGCACACCACCACTACTGAAGCCTGCGTGCCTAGAACCCGTGCTCTACAACAAGAGATGCCACCCAAATGAGAAGAGTACAGACCACAACATAGTGTAGTTCCCACTCACCACAAATAGAGAAAGCCTGCATGCAACAAAGAAGACCCAATGCCACCGAAAAATATATATATGCATATACAATAAATAATAAAGTGTATAAGCTTTATGTTATGATATATACATATCATAATATCTAAAAATAATTTATATTATATAATATATAAATATAATAGAGCATATACTATAAAATTTTATGAAAATAATTTTATATTTCATATAATTTATATATCAATAATTTTGTTATAGATAATTCTTAAAGTAAAAGCCAATGTAAATTTTGTTAAAAAAAATCATACACCATGAGCAACTGGGGTTTATCCTTGGAATTCAATGATTCTTCAATATATGGAAATCAATCAATGTCATAAACCACATTAACAAACTGAAGGAGAAACCCATATGTCAAGAGATGCAGAAAAGCGTTCGACAAAACTCAACATCTATTTGTGATAAATACCCTCGAGAAAGTAGGCATAGAGCGAACTTACCTCAACATAATAAAGGCCATATATGACAAACGCACAGCCAACGTTGTCCTCAATGGTGAAACACTGAAATAATTTCTACTAAGATCAGGAACAAGACAAGGTTACCCACTCTCATCACTATTATTCAACATAGTTTTGTAAGGTTTAGCAACAGCAATCAGAAAAGAAAAAGAAATAAAGCGAATCCAAATCAGAAAATAAGAAGTAAAGCTGCCACTGTTTGCAGATGACATGATATTATACATTGAGAATCCCAAAGATGCTACCAGAAAACTACTAGAGCTAATCAATGAATTTGGTAAAGTAGCAGGATACAAAATTAATGCACAGAAATCCCTTGCATTCTTATACACTAATGATGAAAAATGTGAAAGTGAAATTAACAAAACACTCCAATTTACCATTGCAACAAAAACAATAAAATATCTGAGAACAAACCTACCTGTGGAGACAAAAGATCTGTATGCAGAGAACTATTAGACACTGATGAAAGAAATTAAAGATGATACAAGCAGATGGAGAGGTTTACCATGTTCTTGGATTGGAAGAATCAATACTGTGAATATGACTATACTAACCAAAGCAATCTACAGATTCAATGCAATCCCTATCAAAATAACAATGGCATTTTTCACAGAACTAGAATAAAAAATTTCAGAACTTGTATGGAAACACAAAAGCCCCCCAGATAGCCGAAGCAATCCTGAGAAAGAAAAATGGAGCAAGAGGATCAGTCTCCCTGACTTCAGAAAATAGTACAAATGTACAGTAATCAAGACAGTATGGTACTGGCCAAAAACAGAAATATAGATTAATGGAACAGGATAGAAAGCCCAGAGATAAACCCACACACATAATGTCACCTTATTTTTGATAAAGAATGCAAGAATATAAAATGGAGAAAACACAGCCTCTTCATTAAGTGTTGCTGGGAAAACTGTACAGTTACATGTAAAAGAATGAAATTAGAACACTCCCTAACACCATATACAAAAATAAATTCAAAATGGATTAAAAACCTAAATGTAAGGCCAGACACTATAAAACTCTTAGGGGAAAACATAGGCAGAACACTCTATGACATAAATCACAGCAAGATCCTTTTTGACCGACCTCCAGAAAAATGGAAATAAAAACAAAAATAAACAAATGGGACCTAATGAAACTTAAAAGCTTCTGCACAGCAAAGGAAACCATAAACAAGACCAAAAGACAGTCCTCAGAATGGGAGAAAATATTTGCCAATGAAGCAGCTAACAAGTGATTAATCTCTAAATTTTACAAGCAGCTCATGCAGCTCAATATTAAAAAACAAACAACCCAAACCAATAATTGGCAGAAGAACTAAATAGACATTTCTCCAAGAAGGTATACAGATTGGCAACAAATACTTGAAAGGATGCTCAACATCACTAATCATTAGAGAAATGCAAATCAAAACTACAATGAGGTAGGTATCAGCTCACACCAGTCAGAATGGTCATCATCAAAAAATCTACCAATAATAAATGCTGGAGAGGGTGTGGAGAAAAGGGAACCTTCTTATACTGCTGGTGGGAATGTAAATTGATACAGTCACTATAGATAACAGTATGGAAGTTCCTTGAAATCTAAAAATAGAACTACCATACGACACAGCAATCCCACTACTGGGCATATACCTTGAGATAACCATAATTCAAAAAGAGTCATGTACCACAATGTTCATTGCTGCTCTATTTACGATATCCAGGACATGGAAGCACACTAAGAGTCCATTGACAGATGAATGGATAATGAATATGTGCCACATATATGCAATGATATATTACTCAGCCATAAAAAGAAACAAAATTGAGTTATTTTTAGTGAGGTTGATGGGCTTAAAGACTGTCATACAGAGTGAAGTAAGTCAGAAAGAGAAAAATAAATACCATGTGCTAACACATGTATATGGAATCTAAAAAAGAAATGTTTCTGAAGAACCTAGGAGTAGGACAGGAATAAAGACACAGATGTAGAGAATGGACTTGAGGACACGGGGAGGGGGAAGTGTAAGCTGAGACGAAGTGAGAGAGTGGCATGGACTTATTTATACTCCCAAATATAAAATAGATAGCTAGTGGGAAGTAGCTGCATAGCACCAGGTGATCAACTCGGTGCTTTGTAACCACCTAGAGGGGTGTGATAAGGAGAGTGGGAGGGAGATACAAGAGGGAGGAGATATGGGGATATATGTATATGTATAGCTGATTCACTTTTTTATAAACAGAAACTGACATACCACTGTAAAGGAATTATACTCCAATAAAGATGTTAAAAAAAAACATACACGTACCACGATGTGCATTGCATCACTCTTTACAATACCCAAGACATGAAAGCCACCTAAGTGTCCATCGACAGACAAATGGATAAAGGAAAAGTGGCACATATGTATAATGGAATATTATTCAGCCTTAAAAAGGAACAAAATTGAGTTATTTGTAGTGAGTTGGATGGACCTAGAGTCTGTCATACATAGTGAAGTAAGTCAGAAAGAGAAAAACAAATACCATATACTGACACATATATATGGAATCTAAAAGAAAAACAACAATGGTTCTGATGATCCTAGGGGTAGGGCAGGAATAAAGCTACAGATGTAGAGAATGGACTTGAGGTCAGGGGGAGGGGGAATGGTAAGCTTGGACGAAGTGAGAGAGTAGCATTGACACATACACACTATGAAATGTAAAATAGTTAGCTAATGGGGAGCAGCCACAAAGCACAGGGGGATCAGTTTGATGCTTTGTCACCACCTGGAGGGGTGGGATAGTGAGCGTGGGAGGGAGGTGCAAGAGGGAGGGTATATGGGGATATATGTATACGTATAGCTGGTTCACTTTGTTATACAGCAGAAACTAACACAATATTTTGAAGCACGTATACTCCAATAAAGCTGTTAAAAAGATTAAAATAGTACTGTCATATGATTTGGCAATTCCACTTTTGTTTATACATACATTAAAAAAGAGAGCACTATGTTTGAAGTGATATCTGCACTCTAATGTTTGTAACAGCATTATGTCTAATAGTCAAGACATGAAAAGAACCTAAGTGTCCATTGACAGAATATATACGCAATGGAGTATTATTCATCCATAAAAAGAAAGAAATCCTTCCATTTGTGACAACATGGATGGAACTTGAGAGAATTATGCTAAGTGAAAATAGTTAGAGGAAGACATACTGTACAATCTCACTTATTTGTGAAATCTAAAACACACAAACCAACTCATTAACAGAGATCAGATTTGTGACTACCAAATGTGGGAGGTGAGGAGTGAGGTTATAATATGAGAGCGAATGGTCAATATGTACAAACTCCAGTTATAAGAGGAATAAGTACTGGGAATGTAATGTACAACATGAGTACATTAGTTAACACTGCTATTTGGTATATTTGAAAGTTCTAAGAGTTGTCATCACAGGAAAAAATTTTTATCTTGTTTTTAAATTAATATGATGTCGTGGATGTTACTAAATTTATTGTGGTAACCATTTCACAGTGTATGTAATTTGATTCATTATGCTCTACACGTTAAACTTACAGAGTTCTGTATATCAGTTTAATCTCAAAAAGAAGATTTTGAGAAACAAATTGCTGCTGCTGTTTAAACTCTCTGAGTCACTCATATATATATGACCACACTAAGAGACCATTTTCTTATGAGATCTAAGTCAAACTGTTGACTGAGCATGCACCACATAGATTGCTATGATTGCTGACTGGATTGCATCAACTGTATTGGACATGGCAACACATTTTTAGGACTCTTTCTGAAGCAGAGGATACCACTGCATGCCTGACACGTGACTTTCCAAATCTGATTTCACAGTGAAAGTGACCACATCCCATGAAACTTTGCCCTACCCGTAGCTAGAACATTGGCACAACAGATTTCTTCCTCCTACAGGGGTAATTAGCTGTACCTCACCGCTGCTGACAATTCTTCAGATTAATGGTGTTGCTGTTCAAATCCAGTCAACAAACTCTGAACACAACATTATGGTCCTTGAAGCTAATGTGTTATATTTTTACCTTTCTGGACCAGTTTTATTGGCCATGGTGCACCTTGCATCATGAAAGCCACTCAGAAATGGCCTGATAGTAAACATATAGTTAACCCTGAGCAACACGGGTTTGAACTGCATGGATCCACTGATAGGCAATTTTTTTTCAATAGTAAATATTACAGTACTACAAGATCTGCAGTTGGTTAAATGCACGGATATGGAACAGTGAATATGGAGGAACTGGGTATATGGAGGGTTGATTATGAGTTGTATGCTTATTTTTGAAAGTGTGGAAGGTCAGCACCCCCAACCCCAGTGCTGTTAAAGCATCAACTGTATTTATGGACTATCCATGCTCCCTACCATACATAAGAACTTATTATTTTTTAAACAGTTTTATTCAGGTATAATTTACATACCATAAAATTCACCAATTTAATGTATATAATGCAAACCTTTTTAGTATATACAGAGATATATGCAACCATAATCACAGTCAATTTGGAACAAATTTATTTCCTCACAAAGAAATCTGTACCCTTTATCTATCAACCCTCCGATTCTCCCAAATTCCCAGCCTTAAGAAATTACTAATCTGCTTTCTGTTCCTATAGATTTATCAATCTTGAACATTTCGTATAAATTGAATCATATAGTACATGGTCTTTTGTAACTGGACTTTTTCAATGTTTTCCAGATTCATCCATATCGTACCCTGTATCATTTCTTCATTCATTTTTTATTGAAATATAGTTCACGTACAACATTATGTAAGTCACAGGAGTACAATTAGTGATTCACAATTTTTAAAGGTTATACTCCACTTATAGTTATTATAAAATGTTGCCTATATTCACTCTGTTGTACCATATATCCTAGTAGCTTGCTTTATGCATAATAGTTTCTACCTCTTAACAGCCTACCACTGTATTGACCCTCCAAACTTCCCTCTCCCCACTGGTAACCAATAGATTTTTTTCTCTGTATCTGTGTCTCTGTTTCCATTTTTATCTTCACTAGTTTGTTATATTTTTTAGATTCCACATATAAGTGATATCATACAGTATTTCTCTTTCTCTATCTCACTTACTTCACTTAGCATTATCCTCCCCAAGTCCATCGATGTTGTTGCGAATGGCAAGATTTCATTCTTTCTTATGCTTGAGTAGTATCCCATTGTGTGTGTGTGTGTATATATATATATATAAATATATATATATATAATATTTTCCTTATTCATTGATCTGTTAATGGACACTTAGATTGCTTTCATATCTTGGCAATTGTAAATACTGCTGCTATGAACATTGGGGTGCATGTATCTTTCAGAATTAGTGTTATCGTTTTTATACAACATATACCCAGAAGTGGAATTGCTGGGTCAAATGGCAGTTCTATTTTTAGTATTTGAGAAACTGCCATACTGTTTTCCACAATGGCTAAACCAACTTACATTCCCACCAACAGTGTGTGAGAGTTCTCTTTCTCCACATTATCTCCAACTGCTATTTGTAGACATTTTGATGATAGCTATTTTGACAGGTGTGAGATGATATCTCACTGTGGTTTTGATTTGCATTTCCTTGATTAGTAATGTTGCACATCTTGTCATGTGCCTGTTGGCCATTTGCATGTCCTCTTTGTAAAAATGTCTATTCAAGTCTTCTGCCTATTATAATTTAGGTATTTTTATGTTGGTTTGTATGAGCTATTTACATATTTTTGGCATTAACCCAAATTGGTCATATCATTTGCAATATTTTCTCATATTCAGTATGCTGACTTTTCATTGCATTGATGGTTTTCTTCGCTATGGAAAAGCTTTTAAGAATAATTAGGTCCAACTTGTTTATTTTTGCTTTTATTTCCTTTGCTTAAGGAGACAGATCCAAAAAATATTGCTATGATTTATGTCAAAGAGTGCTCTATGTTTTTTTCTAGGAGCTATATGGTTTCTGGTCTTACATTTAGGTCTTTAATGTATTTTGTGTTTATTTTTGTATATGATATTATAGAACGTTCTAATTTCATTGTTTTACATGTAGCTGTCCAGTTTTCCCAGCAACAATTTCCCAGCACAAATGTCTTTTTGCCATTATATTATCTTTCTTCCTTTGTCATAGATTAATTTATCATAAGTATGTGAATTTATTTCTGGGCTCTCTAATCTGTTCTATTGATTTGTATGTCTGATGTTGTGCCAATAAAACACTGCATTGATTACAGTAGCTTTGTAGTATAGTTTGAAAGCAGGAAGCATGATTCCTCCAACTCTGTTCTTTTTTCTCAAGATTCTTTTAGCTACTCAAGGTCTTTTGGGTTTCCATATAATTTTAAAACTGTTTGATCTAGTTCTGTGAAAAAAGCCATTGATATTTTGATAGGGATTGCATTAAACCTGTTGATTGCATTCAGTATTATGGTCAATTCAACAATATTAATTCTTCCAGTCCAAAGACACTGTATATCTTTCCATCTGTTACAAGACTTTTATCCCTTTAGGTAGGTATATTCCTAGGTATTTTATTCTTTTTGATGTGATGGTAAATGGCATTGTTTCCTTAATTTCTTTTTCCGATAATACATTAATAGTGTATAGAAATGCAATAGAGTTTTGAATATTAATTTTCTATCCTACAATATTACCAAATTCACTGATGAGCTCTAGTAGTTTTCTAGTGGTGTCTAGGATTTTCTATGTATAGTATCATGTTATCTACAAGCAGTGAGAGTTTTAATTTTTCCTATTCAATTTGGATGGCTTTTATTTCTTTTTCTTATCTGATTGTTGTTTCTAGGACTTCAAATACCACGTTGAATAAAAGTGGCCAGAGTCAGCATGCTTGTCTTGTTCCTGATCTTAGAGGAAATGCTTTCAGCTTTTCACTATTGAGTATGATGTTAGATGTGGGCTTGTCATATATGGCCTTTATTATGTTGAGATATGTTCCCTCCATGCCCACTTTGTTGAGAGCTTGTATCAAAAAACGATGTTAATTGTCCTCAAAGGTGAAAAACTGAAACCATTTCCACTAAGATCAGGAACAAGACAAGGTTGCCCACTCTCACCACTCCTTTTTTTATTTTTTTACATCTTTATTGGAGTATAATTGGTTTACAATGAACTGCTTTAGCTGCATCCGATGGTCGTCATGTCTCCATTGTCATTTGTTTCTAGGTATTTTTATTTCCTCTTTGATTTCTTGTGATGACTTCATTATTAAGTAGTGTATTGTTTAGCCTCCATGTGTTTGTATTTTTTACAGAATTTTCCTGTACTTGATATCTAGTCTCATAGCATTGTGCTCAGAAAACATACTTGATAAAATTTCAGTTTTCGTAAATTTATGAAGGCTTGATTTGTGACCCAAGATATACTCTATCCTGGACAATGTTCCATGAGCACTTGAGAAAAATCTGTACTCTGTTGTTTTTCGATGGAGTATCCTATAAATATCAATTAAGTCCATCTTGTTTAATGTATCATTTAAAGCTTGTGTTTCCTTAGTTATTTTCATTTTGGATGATCTCTCCATTGTTGAAAGTGCGGTGTTAAACTCCCCTACTATGAATATGTTACTTTTGACTTCCCCTTTTATGGCTGTTAGTATTTGCCTTATGTATTGAAGTGTTCCTATGTTGGGTGCATAGATATTTACAATTGTTATATCTTCTTCTTGGATCGATCCCTTGATCATTACGCAGTGTTCTTCTTTGTCTCTTGCAGTAGTCTTTATTTTGAAGTCTATTTTCTCTGATATGATAATTGCAACTCCAGCTTTCTTTTAGTTTCCATTTGCATGGAATATCTTTTTCCATACCCTTACTTTCAGTTTGTATGTCTCTCTAGGTCTGAAGTGGGTCTCTTGTAGACAGCATATGTATGGTCTCGTTTTTGCATCCATTCAGCCAATGTGTGTCTTTGGTGGGAGCATTTAGTCCATTTATATTTAGGTAATTATGGATATGTATGTTCCTATTCCCATTTCTTAATTGTTTTGGGTTTGTTATTGTAGGTGTTTTCCTCCTCTTGTGTTTCTTGCCTAGAGAAGTTCCTTTAGCATTTGTTGTAAAGCTGGTTTTCTGTTGCTGAACTCTGTCAGCTTTTGCTTGTCTGTGAAGGTTTCAATTTCTCCATCAAATCTGAATGAGATCCTTGCTGGGTAGAGTAATCGTGGTTGCAGGTTTTTCTCCTTCAACACTTTAAATATGTCCTGCCAGTCCCTTCTGGCTTGCAGAATTTCTGCTGAAAGATCAGCTGTTAACCTTATGGGGATTCCCCTGTGTGTTATTTGTTGTTTTTCCCTTGCTGCTTTTAATATGTTTTCTTTGTGTTTAATTTTTGACAGTTTGATTAATATGTGTCTTCGCGTATTTCTCCTTAGATTTATCCTGTATGGGCCTCTCTGTGCTTCCTGGACTTGATTAACTATTTCCTTTCCCATATTAGGGAAGTTTTCAACTATAATCTCTTCAAATATTTTCTCAGTCCCTTTCTTTTTCTCCTCTTCATCTGCGAACCCTATCATTTGAATGTTGGTGAGTTTAATGCTGTCCCAGTGGTCTCTCTGGGACTGTCCTCAGTTCTTTTCATTCTTTCTTCTTTATTCTGCTCTGCAGTTGTTATTTCCACTATTTTATCTTCCAGGTCACTTACCCGTTCTTCTGCCTCAGTTATTCTGTTATTAATCCCATCTAGACTATTTTTAATATCATTTATTGTGTTGATATCATTGCTGGTTTCCACTTTAGTTCTTCTAGTTCCTTTTTTCCGTTTTTTTAGAACATGGTAGGAATTTAATACAAGCTAGTTGCCTTCATCCCACTCTTCCACGCTTCCCCACATAAATAAAAAGACATTGTATTTTTTTTGTGTGTGTGTCATTAATGTAGCTTCATAAGAATTTTCTTGTTTAATATCTTTATGGGGTATAATTGCTTTACAATGGTGTGTTATTTTCTGCTTTGTAACGAAGTGAATCAGTTATATATATACATATGTTCCCAAATCTCCTCCCCCTTGTGTCTCCCTCCCTCCAACCCTCCCTATCCCACCCCTCCAGGTGGTCACAAAGCACCGAGCTGATATCCCTGTGCTATGCATCGGCTTCCCAATAGCTATCTACCTTACATTTGGTAGTGTATACATGTCCATGCCTCTCTCTCGCTTTGTCACAGCTCAACCTTCCCCCTCCCCATATCCTCAAGTCCGTTCTCCAGTAGGTCTGTGTCTTTATTCCTGTCTTACCCCTAGGTTCTTCATGACATTTTTTTTCTTAAATTCCATATATATGTGTTAGCATATGGTATTTGTCTTTCTCTTTCTGACTTACTTCACTCTGTATGACAGACTCTAGGTCTATCCACCTCATTACAAATAGCTCAATTTCGTTTCTTTTTATGGCTGAGTAATATTCCATTGTATATATGTGCCATATCTTATTTATCCATTCATCTGATGATGGGCACTTAGGTTGTTTCCACCTCTGGGCTATTGTAAATAGAGATGCAAGGAATATTTTGGTACATGACTCTTTTAGAATTTTGGTTTTCTCAGGGTATATGCCCAGTAGTGGGATTGCTGGGTCATATGGTAATTCTATTTGTAGTTTTCTAAGGAACCTCCATACTGTTCTCCATAGTGGCTGAACCAATTCACATTCCCACCAGCAGTGCAAGAGTGTTCCCTTTTCTCCACACCCTCTCCAGCATTTATTGTATGTAGATATTTTGATGATGGCCATTCTGACTGGTGTGAGATGATATCTCATTGTAGTTTTGATTTGCATCTCTCTAATGATTAATGATGTTGAGCATTCTTTCATGTGTTTGTTGGCAGTCTGTATGTCTTCTTTGGAGAAATGTCTATTTAGGTCTTCTGCCCATTTTTGGATTGGGTTGTTTGTTTTTTTGTTATTGAGCTGCATGAGCTGCTTGTAAATTTTGGAGATTAATCATTTGTCAGTTGCTTCATTTGCAAATGTTTTCTCCCATTCTGAGGATTGTCTTTTGGTCTTGATTATGGTTTCCTTTGCTGTGCAAAATCTCTGAAGTTTCATTAGTTCCCGTTTGTTTATTTTTGTTTTTATTTCCATTACTCTACGCGGTGGGTCAGAAAGGATCTTGCTGTGATTTATGTTATAGAGTGTTCTTCCTATGTTTTCCTCTAAGAGATTGATAGTTTCTGGCCTTACATTTAGGTCTTTAATCCATTTTGAGCTTATTTATGTGTATGGTGTTAGGGGGTGATCTAATCTCATACTTTTACATGCACCTGTCCAGTTTTCACAGCACCATTTATTGAAGAGGCTGTCCTTTCTCCACTGTACATTCCTGCCTCCTTTATCAAAGATAAGTTGTCCATATGTGCGTGGGTTTATCTCTGGGCTTTCTATCCCGTTACATTTATCTATCTTTCTGTTTTTCTGCCAGTACCATACTGTCTTGATTACTGTAGCTTTGTAGTATGGTCTGAAGTCAGGGAGCCTGATTCCTGCAGCTCCGTTTTTCGTTCTCAAGATTGCTTTGGGGCTTCCCTGGTGGCGCAGTGGTTGAGAGTCTGCCTGCCGATGCAGGGGACGCGGGTTCGTGTCCCGGTCTGGGAAGATCCCACATGCCGCAGAGCGGCTGGGCCCGTGAGCCATGGCCGCTGAGCCTGCACGTCCGGAGCCTGTGCTCCACAACGGGAGAGGCCACAACAGTGAGAGGCCCGCGTATCGCAAAAAAACAAACAAACAAAAAAAAAAAAACAAAAACAACAACAAAAAAAAGATTGCTTTGGCTATTCGGGGTCTTTTGTGTTTCCATACAAATTGCGAAATTTTTTGTTCTAGTTCTGTGAAAAATGTCAGTGCTCGTTTGATAGGGATTGCAATGAATCTGTAGATTGCTTTGGGTAGTAGAGTCATTTTCACAGTGTTGATTCTTCCCATCTAAGAACATGGTATATCTCTCCATCTATTTCTATCATCTTTAATTTCTTTCATCAGTGTCTTATAATTTTCTGCACACAGGTCTTTTGCCTCCTTAGGTAGGTTTATTCCTAGATATTTTATTCTTTTTGTTGCAATGGTAAATGGGAGTGTTTTCTTGATTTCACTTTCACATTTTTCATCATTAGTATATAGGAATGCCAGAGATTTCTGTGCATTAATTTTGTATCCTGCTACATTACCAAATTCATTGATTATCTCTAGTAGTTTTCTGGTAGCATCTTTAGGATTCTCTATTTATAGTATCATGTCATCTGCAAACAGTGACAGCTTACTTCTTCTTTTCCGATTTGGATTCCTTTTATTTCCTTTTCTTCTCTGATTGCTGTGGCTAAAACTTTCAAAACTATGTTGAATAAGAGTGGTGAGAATGGGCAACCTTGTCTTGTTCCTGATCTTAGTGGAAATGCTTTCAGTTTTTCACCATTGAGGATGATGTTTGCTGTAGGCTTTTCATATATGGCCTTTATTATGTTGAGGAAAGTTCCCTCTATGCCTACTTTCTGGAGGGTTTTTATCATAAATGGGTGTTGAATTTTGTCGAAAGCTTTCTCTGCATCTATTGAGATGATCATATGGTTTTTCTCCTTCAATTTGTTAATATGGTTTATCACATTGATAGATTTGCATATATTGAAGAATCCTTGCATTCCTGGAATAAACCCCACTTGATCATGGTGTATGATCCTTTTAATGTGCTGCTGGATTCTGTTTGCTAGTATTTTGTTGAGGATTTTTGCATCTCTGTTCATCAGTGATATTGGCCTGTAGTTTTCTTTCTTTGTGACATCCTTGTCTGGTTTTGGTATCAAGGTGATGGTGGCCTCGTAGAAGGAATTTGGGAGTCTTCCTCGCTCTGCTATATTTTGGAAGATTTCGAGAAGGATAGGTGTTAACTCTTCTCTAAATGTTTGATAGAATTCACCTGTGAAGCCATCTGGTCCTGGGCTTTTGTTTGTTGGAAGATTTTTTTTTTTTTAACATGTGAAGAATATTTATTCCTCTTCCACTTATTCTTTTTGTTTTAATTGAAACATTTTGTGGTAAACCATACATAACATAAAATTTACCATCTTAGCCATAGTTAAGTGTACAGTTCAGTAGTGTTAAATACATTTACATTTTGGGACATACAATCTCCAAAACTTGTTTAATCTTGCAAAACTGAAACTGCAAACCCATGAAACAGCAACTCCCCATTCCTCCCTCCCTCAGCCCCAGGGAACCACCATTCTACCTTCTGTCTCTATGTATTTGGCTACTCTGAGTACCTGCCATCATACAGTATTATTAATTTTTGTGACTGGGCTTATTTAACTTAGCACAGTGTCCTCAAGTTTCTTCTATTTACTTTTGATAAGTATTACCACAATGTCAAATTCACACTTGCAATGGCATCACTGAGAACTAAAACTACATGTTATGACATCGTTGCTATTTTCAACTGACTAGATTTAGTTTTAGCGTTCTTTATTTTTGTTTTATTTGCATTGGGTCAGCTACATTTCAGGCATACTGTTGGAAGATTTTTAATCACAGTTTCAATTTCAGTACTTGTGATTGGTCTGTTCATATTTTCTATTTCTTCCTGATTCAGTCTTGGCAGGTTGTGCATTTTTAAGAATTTGTCCATTTCTTCCAGATTGTCCATTTTATTGGCATAGAGTTGCTTGTAGTAATCTCATGTTTTTTTTATTTCTGCAGTGTCAGTTGTTACTTCTCCTTTCTCATTTCTAATTCTATTGATTTGAGTCTTCTCCCTTTTTTTCTTGATGAGTCTGGCTAGTGGTTTATCTATTTTGTTTATCTTCTCAAAGAACCAGATTTTAGTTTTATTGATCTTTGCTATCGTTTCCTTCATTTCTTTTTCATTTATTTCTGATCTGATTTTTATGATTTCTTTCCTTCTGCTAGCTTTGGGGCTTTTTTGTTCTTCTTTCTCTAATTGCTTGAGGTGCAAAGTTAGGTTTTTTATTCAAGATGTTTCCTGCTTCTTAAGGTGGGCTTGTATTGCTATAAACTTCCCCCTTAGAACTGCTTTTGCTGCATCCCATAGGTTTTGGGTCGTTGTGTCTCCATTGTCATTTGTTTCTAGGTATTTTTTAATTTCCTCTTTGATTTCTTCAGTGATCACTTCATTATTAAGTAGTGTATTGTTTAGCCTCCATGTGTTTGTATTTTTTACAGATCTTTTCCTGTAATTGATATCTAGTCTCATGGCGTTGTGGTCAGAAAAGATACTTGATACAAGTTCATGTTTGTATTTTTTACAGATGTTTTCCTGTAATTGATTTCCAGTCTTATGGCGTTGTGGTCGGAAAAGATACTTGATACAATTTCAATTTTCTTAAATTTGCCAAGACTTGATTTGTGAACCAAGACATGATCTATCCTGGAGAAGGTTTCATGAGCACTGGGGGAAAATGTGTTTTCTGTTGTTTTTCGATGGAGTGTCCTATAAATATCAATTAAGTCCATCTTGTTTAATGTATCATTTAAAGCTTGTGTTTCCTTATTTATTTTCAGTTTGGATGATCTGTCCATTGGTGAAAGTGGGGTTTTAAAGTTCCCTACTATGAATGTGTTACTGTCAAATTCCCCTTTTATGGCTGTTAGTATTTTCCTTATGTATGGGGGTGCTCCTATGTTGGGTGCGTAAATATTTCCAATTGTCATATCTTCTTCTTGGTTTGATCTCTTGATCATTATGTAATGTCATTCTTTGTCTCTTCTAATAGTCTTTATTTTAAAGTCTATTTTGTCTGATATGAGAATTGCTACTGCAGCTTTCTTTTGGTTTCCATTTGCATGGAATATCTTTTTCCATCTCCTCACTTTCATTCTGTATGTGTCTGTATGTCTGAAGTGGGTCTCTTGTAGACCATGTATATGTGGGTTTTGTGTTTGTATCCATTCCGCCAGTCTGTGTCTTTTTGTGGGAGCATTTAGTCCATTTACATTTCATGTAGTTATCGATATGTATGTTCCTATTAACATTTTCTTAATTATTTTGGGTTTGTTATTGTAGGTCTTTTCCTTCTCTTGTGTTTCTTGCCTAGAGAAGATTCTTTAGCCTTTCTTGTAATGCTGGTTTGGTGGTGCTGAACTCTCTTAGCTTTTGCTTTTCTGTAAAGGTTTTAATTTCTCCATCAAATCTGAATGAGATCCTTGCTGGTAGAGTAATATTGGTTGTTAGTTTTTCTCCATCATCACTGTAAATATGTCCTTCCAGTCCCTTCTGGCTTGTAGAATTTCTGCTGAAACATCAGCTGTTAACCATAAGGAGATTCCCTTGTGTGTTATTTGTTGTTTTTTCCTTGCTGCTTTTAATATATTTTCTTTGTATTTAATTTTTGACAGTTTGATTAATATGTGTCTTGGCATGTTTCTCCTTGGATTTGCCCTGTATGGGACTCTCTGTGCTTCCTGGACTTGAATAAGTATTTCCTTTCCCATATTAGGGAAGTTTTCAACTATAATCTCTTCAAATATTTTCTCAGTCCCTTTCTTTTTCTCTTCTTCTTCTGGAACCCCTATGATTCAAATATTGGTGTGTTTAATGTTGCCCCAGAAGTCTCTGAGACTGTCCTCAGTTCTTTTCATTCTCTTTTCTTTATTCTGCTCTGCAGTAGTTACTTCCACTGTTTTATCTTCCAGGTCACTTTTCCGTTCTGCCTCAGTTATTCTACTCTTGATCCCATCTAGAACAATTTTAAGTTCATTTATTGTCTTGTTCATCATTGCTTCCTTTATGTTTAGTTCTTCTAGGCCCTTGTTAAGTGTTTCTTGCATTCTCTCTATTCTATTTCCAAGTTTTTGGATCATCTTTACTGTCATTATTCTGAATTTTTTTTTGGGTAGACTCCCTATTTCCTCTTCATTTGTTAGGTCTGTTGAGTTTTTATTTTGCTCCTTCATCTGCTGTGTGTTTTGCTGTCTTCTCATTCTGCCTATCATACTGTGTTTGTGGTCTCATTTTCGCAGGCTGCAGGTTCTTAGTTCCCGTTCTTTTTGGTGTCCATCCCCAGTGGCTAAAGTTGGTCCAGTGGGTCGTGTAGGGTTCCTGGTTGAGGGGACGAGTGCTTGTTTTCTGATAGATGAGTCTGGATCTTGTCTTTCTGCTGGGCATGTCCAAGTCTGGTTGTGTGTTTTGGGGTGTCTGTGGACTTATTATGATTTTAGGCAGCCTCTCTTCTAATGGGTGGGTTTGTGTTCCTGTCTTGCTTATTGTTTGGCATAGGATGTCCTGCACTTTGGCTTGCTGGTCATTGAGTTGAGCTGAGTGTTGGTGTAGAGATGGAGATCCCTTGGAGATTTTCACCATTTGATATTACGTTGATCTGGGAGGTGTCTTGTGGACCAGGGTCCTGAAGTTGACTCTCCCACCTCAGAAGCACAGCACTGTCTCCTGGCTGCAGTACCAAGAGTCTTTCATCCACACGACTCAGAATAAAAGGAAGAAAACGTGGAAAGAAAGAAAGAAAGAAACAGGATGAAAGAGAATAAAGTAAAGTAAGATAATATACATAAAGTTACTAAAATAAAAAATTATTATTAAGAAAAAATATTTTAATTTAAAAAACCGGATAGTACCCTAGGATAAAGGTACAAGATGTTTTTAACAAAGAGCTGTAAAATGTAATGTACAACCAAACACAGCTGAAGAATAAAACATCTGAAATGAAAAATACACTAGAAGGAATGAGTAGCAGAATAAATACAGTAGAAGAATGGATAAGTGAGCTGGAAGGATAGAGAGGTAGAAATCACTGCCATGGAAAAAAATAAAGAAAAAAGAATCTACAAAGAAAGAGAACAGTTTAAGAGACCAATGAGACAACATCAAATGCAACAACATTTGCCTTATAGAGGCCACAGAAGGGGAAGAGAGAAAGGGCCTGAGAAAATATTTGAAGCTGTAATAGGTAAAAACTTCCCTAACATGGGAAAGGAAGCAGTCACTCAAGTCCAGAAAGGACAGAGAGTTCCACGCAGGATCACACCAAGGAGGAACATGCCAAGACACATAGTAAATTGACAAAAATTAAAAACAAAGAGAAAATATTAAAGTAAATGAGCAAAAAGCAATAAATAACAAAGAAGGGAACCCCATATAATTACCATCTGATTTTTCAGCAGAAACTCTGCAAGCCAGAAGGAAGTGGCGTGATATATTTAAAGTGATGAAAAGGAAGAACCTACAACCAATAATACTCTATTCAGCAAGGATCTCATTCAGATTTGGCAGAGAAATCAAAAGCCTCACAGACAAGTAAGAACTAAAAGAATTCAGCACCATCAAATCATCTTTAAAACAAATGCTAAAGGATCTTCTCTAACAGAAAAAAATGTCATAATAAGTAACAAGAAAATAATGAAATGGAAAAGCTCACCAGCAAGGTAAACATATAGTAAAGGTAGGAAATCCTCCATACATTAATATGATAGCTAAACCATTAATCATGAGAGTAAGAGAGTACAAATGCAGTATATTTGAAATGCATTTGAAATAAGGGATCAGTAACATTAAACAATCATGTATACATATAGACAGCTATACCAAAACCTCATGGGAAAGGCAAACTAAAAATCTACAATAGATTCACATACACAAAAGAATAAGCAATCCAAACATAACACTAAAGTTAGTCATCAAATAAAAAGAGAAGAGAACAAAAGAGTAAGGGAAGAAAAAGACCTATGAAAACAAACCAAAACAATTAACAAAATGGAAATAAGAACACACATATAGATAATTACCTTAAATGTAAATGGATTAAATATTCCAACAAAGAGACATAGACTGGCTGAAAAGATACAAAAAACAAAACAATTATATGTGGTGTCTACAAGAGACCCACTTCAGATGTAGAGAAAAATACAGACTGAAAGTGAAGGAATGGAAACAGGTATTTCATGAAAATGGAAATCAAAGGAGAGCTGGAATAACAATACTCATATCAGACAAAAGAGACATTAAAGACTGTTACAAGAGACAAAGAAGGACACTACATAATGATCAAGGGATCAATCCAAGAAGATATAACAATTGTAAATGTATATGCACTCAACATAGGAGCACCTCAATATATAAGGCAAATACTAACAGCCATGAAAGGAGAAATTGACAGTAACACAATAATAGTGGGGAACCTTAACATCCAACTTACATCAAAGGACAGATCATCCAGAAAGAAAATCAACATGGAAACACAGGCCTCAAATGGCACATTAAAGCAGATGGAGTTAATTGATATTATAGAACATTCCATTCAAAAGGAGAAGAATAAACATTCTTCTCAGGTGCACATGGAACATTCTCGAGAATTGATCACATGCTGTGCCCCAAAGCAAGTCTTGGTATATTTAAGAAAATTGAAATCGTATGAAGCAACATGTCCAACCACAACGAAACTACAAGAAAAAAAAACTAAAAAATACAAACATGTGGAGCCTAAACAATATGCTACTAAACAACAAATGGAACACTGAAGAAATCACAGAGAAAAACAAAAAATACTTGAGACAAAAGAAAATGAAAGCACAATGATCCAAATCTATGGGACACAGCAAAAGCACTTCTAAGAATGTAGTTTATAGCAATACAATCTCACCTCAGGAAACAAGAAAAAGCTCATATAAACAACCTAAACTTACACCTAAAGCAACTAGAGAAAGAAGAACAAAAAACCCAAAGTTAGTAGAAGGAAAGAAAGCTGATTCTTTGAAAAGATAAACAAAAATGATAAACCTTTAGGCAGACTCATCCAAAAGAAAAAAAAAAGGGAGGGGCACCAAATCAAAAAATTAGAAATAAAAACTAAGAAGTTACAAAAGACACCATAGAAATACAAAGGATCATGAGAAACTATTACAAGCAAATATATGCCAATGCAATGGACAACCTAGAAGAAATGGACAAATTCTTAGAAAGGTACAATCTCCCAAGACTGAATCAGGAAAAAATAGAAAATATGAACAGACCAGACACAAGTACCGAAATTAAAAATGGGATTGAAAAACTCTCAACAAAGAAAAGTCCAGGACCACTTGGATTCACAGGCAAATTCTTTCAAACATTTAGAGAAGAGTTAACAGCTATCCTTCTGAAACTCTTCCAAAAAATTTCAGAGAAATGAACAACCCCAAACTCATTCTATGAGGCCACTATCACCCTGATACCAAAACCAGACAAAGATATCACACAAAAAGAAAATTACTGGCTAATATCACTGAACATAGATTTCAAACTCCTCAAAAAAATAGAAGCAAAGCGAATCCAACAATATATTAAAAGGATCACACTCCATGACGAAGAGGGATTTATCTGAGGGATGCAAGGATTTTTCAGCATCTTCAAATCAATCAGTGTGGTACATCGCATTAACAAACTGAAGAATAATAACCATATGACCATCTCAATAGGTGTAGGAAAAGCTTTTGGAAAAAATTCAACAGTTTATGATAAGAACTCTCCAGAATGTGGGCACAGAGGGAACATACCTCAACATAATAAAGGTCATATATGACAAACCTACAGCTAACATCATACTCATAGCCAATGGTGAAAATGTGAAAGCATTTCCTCTAAGATCAGGAATAAGACAACATGTCCACTCTCCCTATGTTTTTCTTTTTTTTTGGAAGCACTGAGTGTCTTGTGGGATCTTAGTTCCCTGACCAGGGATTGAACCTGGATCCACGGCATTGAAGGCTCTGAGTTCTAACCACTGGACAGCCAGGGAATTCCCCACTTTATCCACTTTTATTCAACATAATTTTGGAAGTCCTACCCATGGCAATCAGAAAAGAAAAATAAATTAAAAATCCAAATTGGAAAAAAAGAAGTAAAATTGTCGCTGTTTGCAGATGACATGATACTGTGCAAAGAAAATCCTAAAGATGCTACTAGAAAACTACTAGAGATTATCAATG
Organism: Phocoena sinus; assembly: GCF_008692025.1. Lineage (NCBI taxonomy): Eukaryota > Metazoa > Chordata > Mammalia > Artiodactyla > Phocoenidae > Phocoena > Phocoena sinus. The sequence goes on along the minus strand of NC_045784.1, from coordinate 50,326,386 downwards.
AATTCTATAAAGTTGCAGGATACAAAATTACACAGAAATCTGTTACATTTCTATACACTAACAATGAAAGATCAGAAACACAAATTCAAAACAATCACATTTACCATTGCATCAAAAAGAACAAAATATCTATAAATAAACCTATGCAACAAGACAAAAAACCTGTACTCTTTAAACTATAAGATGCTGATGAAAGAAGTTGAAGATGGCAGAAACATATGGAAAGATATACCATGTTCTTGGATTGGAATAATCAATATTGTCAACATGACTACGCTACCCAAGGCAGTCTAGATATTCAATGCAAACCCTATCAATTACAAATGGCATTTTTGCAGATCTAGAACAAAAAGTTTTCTTAAATTTGTATGGAAACACGGAAGACCCTGAATAGTCAATGCAATTTTGAGAAAGAAAAATGTAGCTGGAGGAATCAGGCTCCCTGATTTCAGAATATACTACAAAGCTACAATAATCAAAACAGTATGATACCTGCAAAAAAAAAAAAAGACACACATGTCAAAGGAAGAGCATAGAAAGCCCAGAAATAAACCATACACATGTGGTCAATTAATCTATGATAGAAGAGGTAAGAATATACATTGGAGAAAAGATAGTCTCTTCAATAGGTGGTGCTAGGAAAACTGGAGAACTACATGGAAAAAATTAAAACTAGAATATTCTTTAACACCATACACAAAAATAAATTCATAATGAATTAAAGATTTAAATGTAAAACTGGAAATTATAAAAATACTAGAGGAAAACATAGGCAGAACACTCTGGCATAAATAACATCAATATCTTTTTGCATCTGTCTCCTAGAGTAATGGAAATAAAAAGAAAAATAAGGAAAAGGGACCTAGTTAAACCTACAACCTTTTGCATAGCAAAGGAAACCATAAACAAAACAAATCAAAAACCTACTATTGGGAGAAACTATTTGCAGATGACGTGACTGACAAGTGATTAATCTCCAAATTATACAAACATCATATACTGCTCAATATCAAAAAAACTAGCAACTCAATCAAAAAATGGGCAGATGATCTAAAAAGGCATTTCTCCAAAGAAGATATACAGATGGCAAAAGCATGTGAAAAGATGCTCAACAGGGCTACCCTGGTGGTGCCATTCTTGAGAGTCCACCTGCTGATGCAGGGGACACGGGATCGTGCCCTGATCAGGGAAGATCCCACATGCAGTGGAGCTGCTGGGCCCATGAGCCATGGCTGCTGAGCCTGCATGTCCAGTGTCTGTGCTCCACAACGGGAGAGTCCCGCATACCACAATAAAAAAAAAAAAAGAAGATGATCAACATGGCTCATTATTAGAGAAATGCAAATAAAAACTACAATGAGGAGGACGGGGGGAAGATGGTGGAAGAGTAAGATGCAGAGATCACCTTCTTCTCCACAGATAAGCCAGAAATACATCTACACGTGGAACAACTCCTACAGAACACCTACTGAAAGCTGGCAGAAGACCTCAGACCTCCCAAAAGGCAAGAATGTCCCCAAGTACCTGGGTAGGGCAAAAGAAAAAAGAATAAACAGAGACAAAAGGATAGGGATGGGACCTGCACCAGTGGCAGGGAGATGTGAAGGAGGAAAGGTTTCCACACACTAGGAAGCCCCTTCATGGGCAGAGACAGTGGGTGGCGGAGGGGGGTATCTTCAGAGCCATGGAGGAGAGCGCAGCCACAAGGGTGTGGAGGACAAAACAGAGAGATTCCTGCACAGAGGATCGGTGCCGACTGGCACTCACCAGGCCAAGAGTATTGTCTGCTCAGCCATGGGGGTGGGCGGGGCTAGGAGCTGAGGCTTGGGCTTTGATTAGAGTGCAGAGAGACTACTACGGTTGGCGGCATGAACACAGCCTGCAGGGGATTAGTGCACCATGGCTAGCCGAGAGGGAGTCCGGGGGAAAGGTCTGGGCCTGCTGAAGAGGCAGGAGACCTTTTTCTTCCCTCTTTGTTTCCTGGTGTGTGAGGAGAGGGGTTTCAGGGCGCAATTAAAAAGAGCTCCAGAGAGGGGAGCGAGCAGCATCTATCAGCATGGATCACAGAGATGTGCACAGCACACTAAGGCTGCTGCTGCCACCAAGAAGCCTGTGTCTGAGCACAAGTCACTATCCACACCCCCCTTCCAGGGAGCCTGTGCAGCCCGCCACTGCCAGGGTCCCGGGATCCAAGGACAATTTCCCCAGGAGAAAGCACGGCGCACCTCAGGCCAGTGCAATGTCACACCAGCCTCCACTGCCACAGGCTCGCCCCGCATCGTGCCCGTCCCTCCCCCCGGCCTGAGTGAGCCAAAGTCCCCGAAGCAGCTACACCTTTAACCCTGTCCTGTCGAGGCAAAGAACAGACGCCCTCTGGTGTCCTACAGGCAGAGGCGGGTCCAAATCCAAATCTGAGCCCCAGGAGCTGTGAGAACAAAGAAGAGAAAGGGAAATCTATCCCAGCAACCTCAGAAGCAGTGGATGAAAGCTCCACAATCAACTTGATGTACCCTGCATCTGTGGAATGCATTAATACACAACGAATGATCCCAAATTGAGGAGGTGGACTTTCAGAGCAAGATTTATTATGTTTTGCCCTTTTCCTCTTTTTGTGAGTGTGTATGTGCATGGTTCTGTGAGAGATTTTGTCTGTACAGCTTGGCTTCCACCATTTGTCTTAGGGTTCTATCCGTCCGGTTTTTTGTCTGTTTGATTGTTTCTTTGTTTTCTTTCTTTTTTAAAAAATTTTTTTCTTAATTATTTTTTATTTTAATACGTTTATTTTATTTTATCTTACTGTATTTTATTTTATTTTATCTTCTTTCTTTACTTGTTTGTTTCCTCCTCCATTCCTTCCTCCCTCCCTCCCTCCCTCCTTTCTTTCTTTCTTTCTTTCTTTCTTTCTTTCTTTCTTTCTTTCTTTCTTTCTTTTATTTCTACTTATTCTCCCTTTTATTCTGAGCTGCGTGGATGAAAGGCTCTTGGTGCTGCACACAGGAGTCAGTGCTGTGCTTCTGAGTTGGGAGAGCCAACTTCAGAACACTGCTCCACAAGAGACCTCCCAGCTACACATAATATCAAACGGCAAAAAACTCCCAGAGATCTCCAACTCAACAGCAGCACCCAGCTTCACTCAACGACCAGCAAGCTACAGTGCTGGACACTCTATGCCAAACAACTAGCAAGACAGGAACACAACACCACCCATTAGCAGAGAGGCTGCCTAAAATCATAATAAGTCCACAGACACCCCAAAACACACCACCAGACATGGACCTGCCCACCAGAGAGACAAGATCCAGCCTCATCCACCAGAACACAGGCACTAGTCTCCTCCACCAGGAAGCCTACACAAACCACTGAACCAACTTTAGCCACTGGGGACAGACACCAAAAACAATGGGAACTATGAACCTGCAGGCTTCAAAAAGGCTACCCCAACACAGTAGGATAAGCAAAATGAGAGGAAAGAAAAACACACAGCAGATGAAGGAGCAAGATGAGAACCCACCAAACCTAACAAATGAAGAGGAAATAGGCAGTCTACCTGAAAAATAATTCAGAATAATGATAGTAAAGATAACCCAAAATCTTGGAACCCAAAATCTTGGAAATAGAATAGATAAAATGCAAGAAACATTTAACAAGGACCTAGAAGAACTACAGATGAAACAAACAATGATGAACAACACAAAAAATGAAATTAAAAATACTCTAGATGGGATCAATAGCAGAATAACTGAGGCAGAAGAACGGATAAGTGACCTAGAAGATAAAATAGTGGAAATAAGTACTGCAGAGCAGAATAAAGAAAAAACAGTGAAAAGAACTGAGGACAGTCTCAGAGAACTCTGGGACAACATTAAATGCACCAACATTCAAATTATAGGTGTTCCAGAAGAATAAGAGGAAAAGAAAGGGACTGAGAAAATATTTGAAGAGATTATAGTTGAAAACTTCACTAATGTGAGAAAGGAAATTATTAATCAAATCCAGGAAGAACAGTGAGTTTCATACAAGGTAAATCCAAGGAGAAATATGCCAAGACACATATTAATCAAACTGTCAATAAATACAAAGAAAACATATTAAAAGCAGCAAGGGAAAAACAACAAATAACACACAGGGAAATCCCCATAAGGTTAACAGCTGATCTTTCAGCAGAAATTCTGCAAGCCAGAAGGGACTGGCAGGACATATTAAAGTGATGAAGGAGAAAATCCTGCAACCAAGATTACTCTACCCAGCAAGGATCTCATTCAGATTTGATGGAGAAATTAAAACTTTTACAGACAAGCAAAACTGACAGAGTTCAGCAACAAAACAACAGCTTTACAAAAATGCTAAAGGAACTTCTCTAGACAAGAAACACATGAGAAGGAAAAGACCTACAATAACGAACCCAAAACAATTAAGAAAATGGGAATACGAACATAGATATCGATAATTACCTTAAATGTAAATGGACTAAATGCTCCCACCAAAGACACATATTGCCTGAATGGATACAAAACCAAGACCCATACCTATGCTGTCTACAAGAGACCTATTTCAGAGCTACAGATCCATAAAGAATGAAAGTGAGGGGACGGAAAAAGGTATTCCATGCAAATGGAAATAAAAAGAAAGCTGGAGTTGCAATTCTCATATCAGACAAAAAAAGACTTTTAAATAAAGACTACTGCAACAGACAAAGAAGAACACTACGTAATGATCAAGGGATCGATCCAAGAAGATATAACAATTGTAAATATTTACGAACCCAACATAGGAGCACCTCAGTACATAAGGTAAATACTAATAGCCATAAAAGGGGAAATCGACAGAAGCACATTCATAGTAGGGGACTTTAACACCCCACATTCACCAATGGACAGATCATCCAAAATGAAAGTAAATAAGGAAACACAGAGTTTAAATGATACATTAAACAAGATGGACTTATTTGATATTTATAGGACATTCCATCCAAAAACAACAGAATACACATTTTTCTCATGTGCTCATGGACCATTCTCCAGGATAGATCATATGTTGGGTCACAAAACAAGCTTTCATAAATTAAGAAAATTGAAATTGTATCAAGTATCTTTTCTAACAACAACGCTATGAGACTAGATATCAATTGCAGAAAAAGATCTGTAAAAAATACAAACACATGCAGGCTAAACAATACACTGCTTAATAACGAAGTTATCACTGAAAAAATCAAAGAGTAAATTAAAAAATACCTAGAAACAAGTGACAATGGAGACACGATGACACAAAACCTATGGGATGCAGCAAAAGCTGTTCTAAGAGCGAAGTTTATAGCAATACAAACCCACCTTAAGAAACAGGAAACATATAAAATAAACAACCAAACCTTACACCTAAAGCAATTAGAGAAAGGAGAACAAAAAATCCCCCAAAGTTAGCAGATGGAGAGAAATCATAAATATCAGATCAAAAAAATGAAAAAGAAATGAAGGAAACGATAGCAAAGATCAATAAAATCAAAACCTGGTTCTTTGAGAAGATAAAAAAAAGTAGATAAACAATTATCCAGACTCATCAAAAAAAAAAAGGGATAAGTCTCAAAACAATAGAATTAGAAATGAAAAAGGAGAAGCAAAAACTGACACTGCAGAAATACAACAGATCATGACAGATTACTACAAGCAACCCTATGCAAATAAAATGGATAACTGGGAAGAAATGAACAAATTCTTAGAAATGCACAACCTGCCAAGACTGAAGCAGGAAGAAATAGAAAATATGAACAGACAAATCACAAGCACTGAAATTGAAACTGATTAAAAATATTCCAACAAACAAAAGCCCAGGACCTGATGGCTTCACATGCGAATTCTTTCAAACATTTGGAGAAGAGCTAACACCTATCCTTCTCAAACTCTTCCAACATATAGCAGAGGGAGGAACACTCCCAAACCCATTGTACGAGGCCACCATCACCCTGACACCAAAACCAAACAAGGATGTCACAAAGAAAGAAAACTACAGGCCAATATCACTGATGAACATAGATGCAAAAATCCTCAACAAAATACTAGCAAACGGAATCCAACAGCACATTAAACAGATCATACACCATGATCAAGTTGGGTTTATTCCAGGATTGCAAGGATTCTTCAATACAAGCAAATCAATCAACGTGATACACCATATTAACAAACTGAAAGAGAAAATCCATATGATCATCTCAATAGACACAGAGAAAGCTTTCGACAAAATTCAACACCCATTTAGGATAAAATCCCTGCAGAAAGTAGGCATAGAGAGAACTTTCCTCAACATAATAAAGGCCATATATGACAAACCCACAGCCAACCTCATCCTCAGTGGGGAAAATTGAAAGCATTTCCACTAGGATCAGGAACAAGACAAGGTTGCCCGTTCTCACAACTCTTATTTAACACAGTTTTGGAAGGTTTAGCCATGGCAATCAGAGAAGAAAAGGAAATAAAAGGAATCCAAATCAGAAAAGGAGAAATAAGGCTGTCACTGTTCGCAGATGACATGATACTATACATAGAAAATCCTAAAGATGCTACCAGAAAACTACTAGAGCTAATCAATCAATTCAGTAAAGTTGCAGGATACAAAATTAATGCACAGAAATCTCTGGCATTCCTATACACTAATGATTAAAAATCTGAAAGTGAAATAAAGAAAATTCTCCCATTTACCATTGCAACAAAAAGAATAAAATATCAAGGAATAAACCAACCTAAGGAGACAAAAGACCTGTATACAGAAAATTATAAGAAACTGATGAAAGAAATTAAAGATGATACTAATAGATGGAAAGACACACCATGTTCTTGGATTGGAAGAATCAATATTGTGAAAATGACTCTATCCAAAGCAATCTACATATTCAGTGCTATTCCTATCAAACTACCACTGGCATTTTTCACAGAACTAGAACAAAAAGTTTCATAATTTGTATGGAAACACAAAAGACCCTGAATGGCCAAAGCAATGTTGAGAACAAAAAACAGAGCTGGAGGAATCAGGCTCCCTAACTTCAGACTATACAACAAACCTACAGTAATCAAGACAGTATGGTACTGGCACAAAAACAGAGAGACAAATCAATGGAACAGGGGAGAAAGCCCAAAGATAAACCCACGCACGTACGGTCACCTTACCTTTGATAAAGGAGGCAGGAATGTACAGTGGAGAAAGGACATCCTCTTCAATGAGTGGGGCTGGGAAAATTGGACAGGTACATGTAAAAGTATGACATTAGATCACTCCTTAACACCAATAACAAAAATAAGCGCAAAATGGATTAAAGACTTAAATATAACGCCAGAAACTATCAAACTCTTAGAGGAAAACATAGGCAGAACACTCTATGACATAAATCACAGCAAGATCCATTTTGACCCACCTCCTAGAGTAATGGAAATAAAAACAAAAGTAAACAAATGGGACCTAATGAAACTTCAAAGTTTTGCACAGCAAAGGAAACCATAAACAAGATCCAAAGGCAACCCTTAAAATGGGAGAAAATATTTGCAAATGAAGCAACTGACAAAGGATTAATTTCCAAAATTTACAAGCAGCTCATGCAGCTCAATAACAAAAAACCCAATCCAAAAATGGGCAGAAGACCTAAATAGACATTTCTCTAAAGAAGATATACAGACGACCAACAAACACATGAAAGAATGCTCAACATCACTAATCATTAGAGAAATGTAAATCAAAATTACAATGATATATCATCTCACACCAGTCAGAATGGCCATCATCAAAATATCTAAAAACAATAATGCTGGAGAGGGTGTAGAGAAAAGTGAACACTCTTGCACTGCTGGTGGGAATGTGAATTGGTACAGCCACTATGGAGAACAGTATGGAGGTTTCTTAAAAACTAAAAATAGAACTACCATATGACCCAGCAATCCCACTACAGGGAATATACCCTGAGAAAACCATAATTCAAAAAGAGTCATGTAGGGCTTCCCTGGTGGCGCAGTGGTTGAGAGTCCGCCTGCTGATGCAGGGGACACGGGTTCGTGACCCGGTCCAGGAAGATCCCACATGCAGCAGAGCGGCTAGGCCCGTGAGCCATGGCCGCTGAGCCTGCGCGTCCGGAGCCTGTGCTCCGCAACGGGAGAGGCCACAACAGTGAGAGGCCCGCGTACTGCAAAAAAAAAAAAAAAAAGAGTCATGTATCAAAATGTTCATTGCAGCTCTATTTACAATAGCTCAGAGATGGAAACGACCTAGGAGTCCATCATCGGATGAATGGATAAAGGAGATGTGGCACATATATACAATGGAATATTACTCAGCCATAAAGAAAGCGAAATTGAACTATTTGTAATGAGTTAGATAGACCTAGAGTCTGTCATACAGAGTGAAGTAAGTCAGAAAGAGAAAGACAAATACCGTATGCTAACACATACATATGGATTTAAAAAAAATAATGTCATGAATATCCTAGGGGTAAGACAGGAATAAAGACACAGACCTACTGGAGAATGGACTTGAGGATATGGAGAGGGGGAATTGTGAGTTGTGACAAAGCGAGAGAGAGGCATGGACATATATACACTACCAAACGTAAAATAGATAGCTAGTGGGAAGCAGCCGCATAGCATAGGGAGATCAGCTCGGTGCTTTGTGACCACCTGGAAGCGGGGGATAGAGAGGTTGGGAAGTAGGGAGATGCAGGAGGGAAGAGATATGGGAACATATGTATATGTATAACTGATTCACTTTGTTATAAAGGAGAAATTAACACACAATTGTAAAGCAATTATACCGTAATAAAGATTTTTAAAAAAAAGAAATACAAAAGATCATGAGAGATTACCACAAGCAACTCAATGCCAATAAAATGGGCAACCTGGAAGAAATGGGAAAATTCTGGCAATGCACAACCTGCCAAGACTGAATCAGGGCAAAATAGAACATATGAACAGACCAATCACAAGCATTGAAATTGAAACTGTGATTAAAAATCTTCCAAAAAATAAAACCCAGGAACATATGGTTTCACAGCCGAATTCTATCAAACATTTAGAGAAGAGCTAACACCTATCCTTCTCAAACTCTTTCAAAATATAGCAGAGGGAGGAACACTCCCAAACTCATTCTACCAGACCTCTATCACCCTGATACCAAAAACAGACAAGGATGTCACAAAGAAAGAAAATTACAGGACAATATCACTGATGAACAAAGATGCAGAAATCCTCAACAAAATACTAGCAAAGAGAGTTCAACAGTAATTAAAAGGATCATATACTGTGATCAAGTGCGGTTTATTCCAGGAATGCAAGGATTCTTCAGTACAAGCAAATCAATCAACATGAAACACCATATTAACAAACTGAAGGAGAAAAACCATATGATCAACTCAATAGATGCATAGAAAGCTTTTGACATAATTCAACACCCATTTATGATACAAACCCTGAAGAAAGTAGGCATAGAGGGAACTTTGCTCAACATAATAAAGACCATATATGACAAACCCACAGCAAACCTCATCCTCAATGGTGAAAAACTGAAACCATTTCCACTAAGATCAGGAAAAAGAAATGGTTGCCCACTGTCACTACTATTATTCAACACAGGTTTGGAAATTTTTGCCACAGCAATCAGAGAAGAAAGGAAATAAAAGGAATCCAAATTGGAAATGAAGAAGTAAAGCTGTCACTGTTTCTGGTGACATGATACTATACATAGAGAATCCTAAAGATGCTATCAGAAAAATACTAGAGGTAATCAATGAATTTGGTAAAGTAGCAGGATACAAAATTAATGCACAGAAGTCTCTGGCATTCCTATGAACTAATGATGAAATATCTGAAAGTGAAATGAGGAAAACACTCCCATTTACCATTGCAACTAAAAGAGTAAAATATCCAGGAATAAACCTACCTAAGGAGACAAAAGACCTCTATGCAGAAAATTTTAAGACACTGATGAAGGTAATTAAAAATGAGACAAGTAGATGGAGAGATATACCATGTTCTTGGATAGGAAGAATCAACATTGTGAAAATGACTCTACTACTCAAAGCAATCTACAGATTCAATGCAATCTCTATCAAACTAACACAGGCATTTTTCACAGAACTGGAAGAAAAAATTCACAATTTGTATGGAAACACAAAAGACCCTGAATAGCCAACGTAATCTTGAGAACGAAAAATGGAGTTGGAGGAATCAGGCTCCCTGATCAGACTATACTGCGAAGCTACAGTAATCAAGACAGTATGGAACTGGCACAAAAACAGAAAGATAGATCAATGGAACAGGATAGAAAGCCCAGAGATAAACCCATGCACATATGGCCACCTTATCTTTGATAAAGGAGGCAGGAAAGTACAGTGGAGAAAGGACAGCCTCTTCAATAAGTGGTGCTGGGAAAACTGCACAGGTACATGTATAAGTATGAGCTTGGCTCACTCCCTAACACCATACACAAAAATAAGCTCAAAATGGATTAAAGACCTCAATGTAAGGTCAGAAACTATCAAACTCTTAGAGGAAAATATAGGCAGAACACTCGATGACATAAGTCACAGCAAGATTCTTTTTGACCCACCTCCTAGAGGAATGGAAATAAAGACAAAAATAAACAAATGGGACCTAATGAAACTGCAAAGCTTTTGCACAGCAAAGGAAACCATAAACGAGACCAAAAAACAACCCTCAGAATAGGAGAAAATATTTGTAAATGAAACAAATGACAAAGGATTAATCTCCAAAATTTATAAGCAGTTCATTTAGCTCAATAACAAAAAAACAAACAATCCAATCCAAAATTGGGCAGAAGACCTAAATAGACATTTCTCCAAAGAAGATATATAGACTGCCAATAAACACATGGAAGAATGCTCAACATCATTAATCATTAGAGAAATGCAAATCCAAACTACAATGAGATATCATCTCATACTTGTCAGAATGGCCATCATCAAAACATCTAGAAACAATAAATGCTGCGGAGGGTATGGATAAAAGTGAACACTCTTTCACTGCTAGTGGGAATGTGAATTGGTACAGCCACTATGGAGAACAGTATGGAGGTTCCTTAAAAAACTACAAATAGAACTACCATATGACCCAGCAATCCCACTACTGGGCATATACCCTGAGAAAATCATAATTCAAAAAGAGTCATGTACCAAAATGTTCCTTGCAGCTCTATTTACAATAGCCAGGATTTGGAAACAACATAAGTGTCCATCATCAGATGATTGGATAAAGAAGATGTGGCATATATATACAATGGAATATTACTCAGCCATAAAAAGAAACGAAATTGAGCTATTTGTAATGAGGTGGATGGACCTAGAGTCTCTCATACAGAGAAAAGTAAGTCAGAAAGATAAAGACAAATGCCATGTGCTAACACATATATATGGAATTTAAGAACAAAAATGTCATGAAGAACCTAAGGGTAAGACAGGAATAAAGACCCAGACCTACTAGAGAATCGACTTGAGGATATTGGGTTGGGGCAGCGTAAGCTGTGACAAAACGAGAGAGTGGCATATATATATATACACTACCAAACGTAAAATAGAGAACTAGTGGGAAGCAGTCGCATAGCACAGGGAGATCAGCTCGGTTCTTTGTGACCACCTAGATGGGTGGAATAGGGAGAGTTGGAGGGAGGTAGACACAAGAGGGCAGAAATATTTGAGCATATGTATATGTATAACTGATTCACTTTGGTGTAACGCAGAAACTAACATATCATTGTAAAGCAATTATACTCCAATAAAGATTTTTAAAAAACTACAATGAGCTATCACCTCACACTGGTCAAAATGGTCACTATCAAAAAGTCTACAATAATAAATGCTGGAGAGAGTGTAGAGAAAAGGGAACCTTCTTACACTGTTTGTGGGAATGTAAACTGATGCAGCCATTATGGAAAACAGTATGGAGGTTTCTTAAGAAAGTAAGAATAGAGCTACCATATGATCTATCAATTCCACTCCTTGGCATACATCTGGAGAAAAACATGGTTTGAAAGGATACATGCACCCCAGTGTTCACTGCAGTGCTGTTTACAATAGCCAAGACATGGAAGCAACCTAAATGTCCATCAACAGAAGAATGGATAAAGAAGAATATATACAATGCAATATTACTCGGCTATTAAAAAGAATGAAATAATGCCATTTGCTGCAACATGGATGGACCTGGAGATTACTGTATTAAGTGAATTAAATCAGACAAAGACATATATCATATGATATTGGTTATACGTGGAACCTAAAAAAATTATACAAATGAACTTATTTACAAAACACACTACTGTATATAAAATAATCAACAAGAACCTACTGTATATCACAGGGAACGATACACAATATCTTATAATAACCTATATTGGAGGAGAATGTAATAAAAGAATATATCCATATATATATATCTGTTTTATTGCATCACTTAGCTATACATCTGTAACCATCAGAATATTGTAAATCAACCATATTTTAATAAAAATTAAAAAAATTTTAAAACTGTCAGCTAAGAATACTCTATCCAACAAAGTTTTCCTTTAGATATGAAGGAGAAATAAAGGCTTTTCCAGACAAACAAATGCTGAGGAAATACATCACCACTAAACTGCTTTACAGGAAATATTGAAGAAGCTTATTTACCAGAAACAAAAAAGTCAAGTGCAGACAAAACTTTGAGTAAGGTGATATATGGACAGAATCTGACAATTGCAACTTTATATCAGAATAAGGTTTTAAACAGTTTATAATAGCATAAAAATTAAAGAGAAAAAAGCAGTAAAAATAGTTATAGCTACTTTAATTTGGTTACAAACTCACAACATAAAAAGGGATAACTTGTGACAAAAAAAAGAAAAGTATAAGAGGAAGAGGACAAAACCTGTATTGGCAAATGAGGGTAAGATATTATCAGCATGCTTATCTACAAGACATTTTATATAAACCTCATGGTAACCATAAAACATAAATCTAGAACAACGTCACAGAACATTAAGAAAAGAAGAAACTAAGAAAAACTTCATAGAAAAACAGAAAACCACAATGGGGGACAGAAACACAAGGAAGAACAACAATGGAGATATAGAGCAACCAGAAAAATAAAAGGCAGTAGTAAGTCATCATCTGTCAACAATCATCCAAAATATAAATGAATTGAATTAACCAATAAAAAGACACAGAGTGGTGGGTTGGATTTCAAACCAAGACTCAATTGTGTTCTGTCTCCAGGAGACCCATCTCAGCTCTAAAGACAAATTTAGGCTCAAAGAGAAGGCATGGATGATAATACTCCATGCACATGGCAGCCAGAAGAAAGCAGGTGTAGCCATACTCATATCATAAAAAAAATTGACTTCAAGCCAAAAAAGTTTTCAAGAGAAAAAATAGGCATTATATAATGATAAAGGGGACAATTTTTAAGACATAATAGAAAACCCAAAAGAGAGGGGATATATGTATATGTGTAGCTGATTCATTTTGTTGTACAGTAGAAACTAACACAACATTGTAAAATAACTATACTCCAATGAAAATTAATTTTAAAAAAGAAGACATAATAGTGATTAATACATATGCACCTAACATAGGAGCACCAAAATTTATAAAACAATTATTAAGAGATGTAAATGGAGAAATTGACAGCAACATAATAATAGTAAGAAATTTTAACACCCTGTTTACATAAGTGGATAGAACACTTACACAGAAAGTCAACAAGGAAACAGTAGCCTTAAATGAAATATTAGACCAGATGTATTTGCTAGATTTGTACAGAACATTTTATTCAAATGCAGCAGAACACATTCTTCAAGTACACATGGAACATTTTGCAAGGATAAACCACATGTTGGAACACAAAACAAGTCTTAATACATTTAAGAAGATTAATATCATATCAACACCTTTTGTGATCACAGTGACATGAAAATAGAAATCAACTACAAGAAGAAATATAGGGAAATTACAAACGTGTGGAGACTGAACAACATTCTACTAAACAACTATTGAGTCAACTAAGAAATCAATGGAGAAACAAAAAATAGTTACAAATGAAAATGAAAATACAGCAAAATCTGTTGGATGCAGCAAAAGTGGCACTAAGAAGGATGTTTATAGTAATATTGGCCTACCTCAAGAGACAAGAAGAATATCAAATAAACAATATAAACTTACATGTAAATGAACTAGGAAAAGAAGGCAGCCAAAGTCATTAGAAGGAAGAAATAGTAAAAATCAGAGTAGAAATAAAAGAAATAGAGATTAAGGATAAAATAGAAAGGATAGGTGAAAGTTCAAGCTGGTTCTTTTAAGAGATAAGCAAAATTAACAAACCTTTAGCCAGATTACTAAGAAAAAAAAGACAAGACTCAAATAAACATAATATGAAATGAAAGAAGAGAAGTTATAATGGATACCACAGAAATACAAAGGATTATAAGATATCAATATGAATTACTATATGCCAACAAATTAGACTTTCTAGAAATAAAATGAATAATTCTTAAAATCATACAACCTTCCAAGACTGAAAATCTAGAAAATCTAGAAAATCTAGATAGATCAATCACTAGTAAGGAGATTGAAACAGAAAAACTTCCTTGTAAATAAAAGTTCAGGACCAGATGGTTTCAAGGTAATTTCTAGTAAACATTCAAAGAAGATTTAATACATATACTTCTCAAACTCTTCCAAAAAGTTGATGACAGAAGGATTCTGACTCATTTTACAAGGTCAACATTACCCTGATATGAAAATCATATAAGGAAGTACACACAAAAATGAAAATTACAGTCCAATATCTGTGATAAACATAAATGCAAAAATCCTCAAGAAAATATTAACAAACCAAAGACAACAATACATTTGCCTTGTTTATACATCATGATCAAGTGGGATTTATACCAGAGATATAAGAATGGTTCAACACCCACAAATCAAATGTGATATACCACACTAACAAAATGAAGGATAAAAATCATATGCCTATCTCAATGGATGCAGGAAAAGCATTAGACAAGATTCAACAAACATTTATAATAAAAACCCACAATAAAGTGGGTATAGAAGAAATGTACCTCAAGATAATAGAGGTCATACATGACAAATCTACAGCTAACACAATACTAAATTATGAATAGTTGAAAGCTTTCATTTTAAGGTCTGTTACAATACCATGGTGCCCACTATCACCATATTTATTCAACATACTACTAGAAGTCACAGATACAGCAATCAGACAGGGGAAAAAAAGAGATAAAAGACATGAAAATTGGAAAGATAGAGTAAAACTGTAACTATTTGCAGATGACATGATACTATATATAGAAAACTCCAATGATTCCACCAAAAACCTATTAGAACTAATAAATTAATTCAGTAATGTTTCAGGCTACAAAATCAAGATATACATAAATTTCTTGTGTTTCTATACACTAATAACAGATTGTTAGAAAACAAAATTAAGAAAACAATTTTATTTACAATTGCATCAAAAAGAATAAAATAACTAAGAATAAATTTAATCAAGGAGGTGAAAGACCTATACTCAGAAAATTACAAGACACTATGAAAGAAATTGAAAACAATACAAATAAATGGAAAGGTATATCATGCTCATGCATTGGAAGAATTAATATTGTCAAAATGACCATACTACCCAAAGCAATCTGCAGATTCAATGCAATCCCTATCAAAATACCAATAGCATTTTTCACAGAACTTAAATAATTTAAAAATTTGTGTGATGCCACAAAATTAAGAGGTGTTTAACATCACTAATTATTAGAGAAATTCAAATCAAAGTCACAATGAGGTATCACCTAGCACTAATCAAAGTGGCAATCATTGAAAAGTCTACAAATAAGAAATGCTGACAATGTTGTGGAGAAAAGAGAACCTTTTTGCACTGCTGTTAGGAATGTAAATTTATGTAGCCCCCATGGAAAACAATATGGAGGTTCCTTAAAAAACTAAAAATAGAGCTACCCAGCAATCCCACTCCAGGGTATATGTCCAGAAAAAATGCTCACCAACCAATGATTGGTTTAAGAAGATGTGGTATAGATATACAATGGAATATTACTCAGCCATAAAAAAAGAATAAAATATTACTATTTGCAGAAATACGAATGGACCTAGAGAATATCATACTAAGTGAATTAAATCAGAAAGAGAAAGGCAAATATTATATCACTTATATGTGGAATCTAAAAAATAATACAAATGAATCTATATTAAAAACAGAAACAGGGGCTTCCCTGGTGGCGCAGTGGTTGAGAGTCTGCCTGCCGATGCAGGGGACACAGGTTTGTGCCCCGGTCCAGGAAGATCCCACATGCCATGGAGTGGCTGGACTTGTGAGCCATGGTCACTGAGCCTGCACGTCAGGAGCGTGTGCTCCGCAATGGGAGAGGCCACAACAGTGAGAGGCCTGCGTACCGCAAAAAAAAAAAAAACAGAAACAGGCTCTTAGACATAGAAAAAAAGAAAAACCTTTGGTCACCAAAGGAGAAAAGAAGGGTGGGTAGGGATAAATTAGGAGTATGGTATTAAGAGATAGAAACTACTATACATAAAATATGTAAACAACAGTGATTAACTGTGTAACATAGGAAATATTAAATGTCTTCTAATAACCTATAATGGAATGTAATCTGAAAAAATATATGAATAGCCTTATGATATACCAGAAACTAACACATTATTGTAAATTAAATATACTTCAGTAAACATTGAACTACCATATGGTCCAGGGATTTCAATTTTTGTATTATCCAAAGAAAATTAAATCACTGTCTCAAAAAATAACTGCATTCCATATTTATCGTGGCATTATTCTCAGTGGCTAAGATATGAAAACATCCTAAGTATCTCTCAATGGATATTAAAGAAAATGTGATTTATATATACAATGGAATTTTCTTCAGACATAAGAGAAGAAAATGTTGCCATTTGTAACAGCTTTAATAAACTGTGACCACTTATCCTAAGCAAAATAAGCAAGACACAGAAAGACAAATATTGTATGATCTCTTTTAATGTGAAATCCAGGATAGTCAAACTTAACTCAAAAGTAGAATGGTGGTTTGCCAGGTGCTGGGTGAGGTGAGAAAAATGAGCACATATTGGTCAAAGCATAAATATTTTCAACTACGAAATGAATAAATTATGGAGACCTAATTAAAATTATGATGACTAGAGATAATAATTCTGAATTGTATACTCATAATTCGCTAAGAGAATAAATCTTATGTTTTCTTTCAAAACATGAATAAATAAATGAATAAATAGATAAATAATGGTAAGTATGTGAGGTAATGGATGTGTTGATTTTCTTGTGTGTGGTAATCATCTCATAATGTGTATTAAATGATCAGGTTGTGCATCTTAAATATATACAATTTATGTATCAATTTTACTTCAATAAATCTTTGGGAAGAAGAAAGAAAGATGGATTTGCTATATGAATTTCAAGCAAAGCTAACCTCAGAAATAGAAAAAAATTGTTAGGGATAAAGAGCTATTACGTATGATAAAGACATCAATTTTTTAACATCTTTATTGGAGTATAATTGCTTTACAATGATGTGTTAGTTTCTGTTTTATAACAAAGTGAATCAGTTATACATATACATATATCACCATACCTCTTCCCTCTTGCGTCTCCCTCCCTCTGACCCTCTTTATCCCACCCTTCTAGGTGGTCACAAAGCATCGAGCTGATCTCCCTGTGTTATGTGGCTGCCTTCCACTAGCTGTCTATTTTACATTTGGTAGTGTATATAAGGATATCAATTATTGAATCCTATATGTGTATACACCTAACGAAAGAGATGAAAAGGCACGAGGCAAAAACGGAAAATTTCAAGAAGAAATGCATGAACTCGATATTATACTTTGAGACTTGAACACCTTATATCAATAATTGACAGATCCAGCAAGCAGAAAATCAGCAAGGATATAGTTGAACTGAATAGCACATTTTCTCAGTTGGATCCAGTTGACATTTGTTTTAAAAATATCAAACAACAACAGAAAACAATTTTTTTCAAACCTCACATGAAATGTTCACAATAATAAGATACACCCTGATCCATATATGCCTTAACAAATTTAAAAGAATAAACATCATACAAAATATGGTATCTTCTGTGAAAAATGCCATTGGTAATTACAGGGATTAAACTCAATCTGTAGATTTCTTTGGGTACTAGAGTCATTTTTGCAATGTTGATTCTTCCAATCCAAGAACATGGTATATCTCTCCAACTATTTGTATCATCTTTAATATCTTTCATCAGTGTCTTATAATTTTCTGCATACAGGTCATTTGTCTCCTTAGGTAGGTTTATTCCTAGATATTTCATTCTTTCTGTTCCAATGGTAAATGGGAGTGTTTTCTTGAATTCACTTTCAGATATTTCATCATTAGTGTATAGGAATGCCAGAGATTTCTATGCATTAATTTTGTATCCTGCAACTTTACCAAATTCATTGATTAGCTCTAGTAGTTTTCTGTTACAATCTTTAGTATTCTCTATGTATAGTATCATGTCATCTGCAAACAGTGACAGCTTTATTTCTTCTTTTCCAATTTGGATTACTTTTACTTCTTTTCTTCTCTGATTGCTGTGGCTAAAACTTCAAAAACTATGTTGAATAATAGTGGTGAGAGTGGGCAACCTTGGCTTGTTACTGATCTTAGTGGAAATGGTTTCACTTTTTCACCATTGACAATAATGTTGGCTGTGGGTTTGTCATATATGGCCTTAATTATGTTAAGGGAAGTTCCCTGTACGCCTACTTTCTGGAGGGTTTTTATCTTAATGGGTGTTGAATTTTGTCGACGTTTTCTCTGCATCTATTCAGATGATCATATGGTTTTTCTCCTTCAGTTTCTTAATACGGTGTATCACGTTGATTGATTTGCGTATACTGAAGAATCCTTGCATTCTTGGAATAAACACCACTTGATCAGGGTGTATGATCCTTTTAATGTGCTGTTGGATTCTGTTTGCTAGTATTTTGTTGAGGATTTTTGCATCTATGTTCGTCAGTCATATTGGCCTATAGTTTTCTTTCTTTGTGACATCTTGTGTGGTTTTGGTATCAGGGTGATGGTGGCCTCAGAGAATGAGTTTGGGAGTGTTCCTCCCTCTGCTATATTTTGGAAGAGTTTGAGAAGGATAGGTGTTAGCTCTTCTCTAAATGTTTGATAGAATTCACCTGTGAAGGCATCAGGCCCTGGGCTTTAGTTTATTGGAAGATTTTTAATCACAGTTTCAATTTCAGTGCTTGTGATTGGTCTGTTCATATTTTCTATTTCTTCCTGCTTCAGTCTTGAAAGGTTGTGCATTTCTAAGAATTTGTCCATTTCTAACAGGGTATCCATTTTATTGGCATATAGTTGCTTCTAGTAATCTCTCATGATCCTTTGTATTTCTGCAGTGTCAGTAGTTTCTTCTACTTTTTCATTTCTAATTCTATTGATTTGAGTCTTCTCCCTTTTTTTCTTGATAAGTCTCGCTAATGGTTTATCAATTTTGTTTATTTTCTCAAAGAACCAGCTTTTAGTTTTATTGATCTTTGTTATCGTTTATTTCTTTTTCATTTATATCTCATCTGATATTTATGATTTCTTTCCTTCTGCTAACTTTGGGGATTTTTGTTCTTCTTTCTCTAACTGCTTTGGGTGTAAGGTTAGGTTGTTTATTTGAGATGTTTCTTGTTCCTTAAGGTAGGATTGTATTGTTATAAACTTCCCTCTTAGAACTGGTTTTGCTGCATCCCATAGGTTTCAGGTCGTTGTGTTTTCATTGTCATTTGTTTCTAGGTATTTTTTGATTTCCTGTTTGATGTCTTCAGTGATCTCTTGGTTATTAAGTAGTGTGCTGTTTAGGCTCCATGTGTTTGTGTTTCTTACAGATCTTTTCCTGTAATTGATATCTAGTCTCATGGTATTGTTGTCGGAAAAGATACTTGATAAGATTTCAATTTTCTTAAAAATATCAAGGATTGATTTGTGACCCAAGATATAATCTATCCTGGAGAATGTTCCATGAGCACTTGAGAAGAATGTGTGTTCTGTTGGTTTTGGATGGAATGTCCTATAAATATCAATTAAGTCAATCTTGTTTAATGTATCATGTAAAGCTTTTGTTTCCTTATTTATTTTCATTTTGGATGATCTGTCCATTGGTGAAAGTTGAGTGTTAAAGTCCCCTACTATGAATATGTTACTGTCGATTTCCACTTTTATGGGTGTTAGTATTTGCCTAATGTATTGAGGTACACCTATGTTGGGTGCATAAGTATTTTTAATTGTTATATATTCTTCTTGGCTTGATCCTTTGATCATTATGTAGTGTCCTTCTTTGTCTCTTGTAATAGTCTTTGTTTTAAAGTCTATTTTGTCTGATATGAGAATTGCTAGTCCAGCTTTCTTTTCATTTCCACTTGCATGGAATATCTTTTTCCATACCCTCACTTTCAGTCTGTATGTGTCCATACGTCTGAAGTGGGTCTCTTGTAGACAGCATATATACGGGTCTTATTTTTGTATCCATTCAGCCAGTCTATGTCTTTTGGTTAGAGCATTTAATCCATTTACATTTAAGGTAATTATTGATATGTATGTTCCTACTAACGTTTTCTTAATTGCTTTGGGTTTATTATTGTAAGTCTTTTCCTTCTCTTGTGTTTCCTGCCTGGAGAAGTTCCTTTAGTATTTGCTGTAAAGCAGGTTTGGTAGTGCTGAATTGTCTTAGCTTTTGTTGTCTGTTAAGCTTTTAATTTCACTGTCGGATCTGAATGAGATCATTGCTGGATAGAGTATACTTGGTTGTAGATTTTTCTCTTACATCACTTTAAATATGTCCTGCCTTTCCCTTCTGGCTTGCAGAGTTTCTGCTGAAAGATCAGCTGTTAACCTTATGGGGATTCCCTTGTGTGTTATTTGTTGTTTTTCCCTTGCTGCTTTTAATATTTGTTCTTTGTATTTAATTTTTGATAGTTTGATTAATATGTGTCTTGGCGTGTTTCTGCTTGGATTTATCTTCTATGGGACTCTCTGTGCTTCCTGAAATTGATTAACTATTGTCTTTCCCATATTAGGGAAGTTTTCAATGATAATCTGTTCAAATATTTTCTCAGTTCCTTCTTTTTCTCTTCTTCTGGGACTCCTTGAATTCGATTGGTGGTGTGTTTAATGGTGCTCCAGAGGTCTCTGAGACTGTCCTCAATTCTCTTCATTCCTTTTTCTTTATTCTTCTCTGCCATAGTTATTTCCACTATTTTATCTTGCATTTCACTTATCCGTTCTTCTGCCTCAGTTATTCTGCTATTGATCCCTTCTAGAGAATTTTTAATTTCATTTATTTTGTTCCTCAACTCTGTTTGCTCATTAGTTCTTCTAGGTCCTTGTTAAACATTTCTTGTATTTTATCCATTCTATTTCCAAGAATTTGTATCATCTTTACTCTCATTTTTCTGAATTCTTTTTCAGGTAGACTGCTGATTTCCTTTTTATTTGTTAGGTCTGGTGGTTTTTGCCTTGCTCCTTCATCTGCTGTGTGTTTCTCTGTCTTCTCATTTTGCATAACTTACTGTGTTTGGGGTCTCCTTTGCACAGGGTGCAGGTTCGTAGTTCCTGTTGTTTTTGGTGTCTGTCCCCAGTGGCTAAGGTTGGCTCAGTGGGTTGTGTAGGCTTCCTGGTGGAGGTGAGTAGTGTCTGTGTTATGGTGGATGAGGCTGGAACTTGTCTTTCTGGTGGGCAGGTCTATGTCTGGTGGTGTGTTTTTTGGTGTCTGTGGCCTCATTATGATTTTAGGCAGCCTCTCTGCTAATGGATGGGGTTGTGTTCCTGTCTTGCTAGCTATTTGCATAGGGTGTCCTGCACTGTAGCTTGCTTGTCACTGAGTAGAGCTGGTCTTGGTGTTGAGATGGAGATCGCTGGGAGATTTTCACCATTTGATATTACATGGAGTTGGGATGTTTCTTGCATACCAGTTTTCTGAACTTGGCCCTCCCACCTCAGTGGCACAGCCCTGATGCCTGGCTCGAGTACCAAGAGACTCTCCTCCACATGGTTCAGAATAAAAGGGAGAAAAGAAAGAAAGAAAGAGGAAGATAAAATTAAATAAATAAAATAAAGTTATTAAAATAAAAAATAAGTATTAATAAAAAATTTTTTTAAATAATAAAAACAAAGAAGCAAAAATGGACAGAGAGAATCCTAAGACAAATGATACAAGCAAAGCTATACAGTGACAATAACACACAGAAGCCTACACATACACACTCACAAAGAGAGAAAAAGGGGGAAAAACATATATATTGCTGCTCCCAAAGTCCACCCCCTCAATTTGGGATGGTTCGTTATCTATTCAGGTATTTCACAGATGCAGGGTACATCAGGTTGATTGTGGACATTTAATCTGCTCCTCCTGAGGCTGCTGGGAGAAATTTTCCTTTCTCTTCTTTGTTCACAGAGCTCTCGGGTTTCAGATTTGGATTTGGACCCGCTTCTGCATGTAGGTCGCCGGAGTTTAAAGAGAAGCTGATTCGGGGGCTCTGGCTCACTCAGACTGGGGGAGGGAGAGGTACAAATGCGGGGCAAGCCTGTGGCAGCAGAGCCCCTGCGTGACATTGCAACAACCTGAAGTTTGCCATGTGTTCTTCCGGGGCAGTTGTCCCTGGATCACGGGACCCTGGCAGTTGTGGGCTGCACAGGCTCCCGGGAGGGGAGATTTGGAGAGTGACCTGTGCTTGCACACAGGCTTCTTGGTGGAGGCAGCAGCAGCCTTAGCATCCCATGCCCGGCTCTGTGGTACGCGCTGATAGCTGCGACTCCGCCCATCTCTGGAGCTCATTTAAGCAGCAATCTTAATTCCCTCTCCTCTTACACCATGAAACAAAGATGCAAAAGAAAGTCTCCTGTCTCTTTGGCAACTCCAGACTTTTTCCCAGACTCCCTCCCGGCTAGCTGTGGTGTACTAACCCCTTCAGGCTGTGTTCATGTAGCCAACCCCAGTCCTCTTCCTGGGATCCAACCTCTGAAGTCTGAGCCTCAGCTCCCAGCCCCCACCCCTCCCGGCAGGTGAGCAGACAAGCCTCTCAGCTGGTGAGTGCTGGTCGGCACTGATCCCCGGTGCGGGAATCTATCCACTTTGCCCTCTGCACCCCTGTTGCTATGCTCTCCTCCGTGGCTCTGAAGCTCCACCCTCCGCCAACTGCAGTCTCCACCTGCGAAGGGGTTTCTAGTGTGTGGAAACCTTTCCTCCTTCACAGCTCCCTCCCACTGGTGCAGGTCCTGTCCCTATTCTTTGCCTCTGTTTTTTCTTTTTTCTTTTACCCTACCCAGGTGTGTGGGGAGTTTCTTGCCTTTGGGGAGGTCTGAGGTCTTCTGCCAGCATTCAGTAGGTATTCTTTAGGAGTTTTTCCACATGTAGATATATTTCTTATGTATTTGTGGGGAGGAAGGTGATCTCCGCATCTTACTCTTCTGCCATCTTGAAGCTCCTCCCTCCCTTTCATCATTCTTAGTCAACATTGTACTGGAAATCTTATCTAATGAAATAAGAGAAGCAGGGCAAAATAAAGATACACATTTTGCATAGAAATATAACCATGTTTTTTTCAGGTGACATAGCTATGTAGAAAATGCCTAAGAATAATAATAAAAAATAACATTCTTGAGCTAATGAACTATTATAGTAGGTTGCAGGATACAGGGATTTGATATACAAAAAAATTTTGTTTTCTTATATACCATGAAAGAATAATTGGAAATAGAAACTAAAAGCACAACACCATAACATTAATACCAAAAAAATTTGTCATAAATCTATCAAATTATGTGCAAGAGCTATATGAGGAAATTGTTCATGGAAAAGAAGGTTCGATATGTTAAGATGTCAGTTCTTCCCAACTTCATCTATAGATTCACAATGCCAATCAAAATCCCAGCAAATTACTTTGTAGATATATTTTTTAAAGGATTCTAATGTTTAGATAGACAAAAACCCATATTAGCCAATGAAAAATTGAAAAAAAAAATTAAAAGTTTTAGAACTGACCCTTTCTGACAACAAGATAAAGTTATAAAAAGACAGTGTAATATTGGTGAAAGGATAGACAAATTAAACAATGGAGCAGAATAGAAAACTCAGAAATACACACACAAAACTATAGTCAACTGATGTTTGACAAAAGATCAAAGGCAATGCACTGGAAAAAGAATATTCTTTAAACAAATAGAGTTGGAACAACTGGGCATTCACATGTTAAAAAATGAATATGGACAATGATCATATGATTTCCACAAAAATTAACTCAAAATGGATATCAGACCTAAGTGTAAAATTCTTAAAATTCTGAAATAAAACATAGGTGAAAATCTAGATAACCTTGGGTTTGACAGAAAGCTTTTTGATACAACATCAAAGGCAAGATCCATGTAAGAAAAATAGATAAGCTGGACTTCCTTAAAATTTCAAACTTTTGCTGTGCCAATTACACTCTTAAAAGAATGAGAAGATAAGCCACAGACTGGGAGAAAATATTTGCAAAGACATATCTGATAAATAATTTGTGTCCAAAATATGCAAAAATCTATTAAAACTAAACAAGACAACACAGATGAAAAACGGGTGAAACATCTGACCAGAGTCCTCACTAAAGAAGATATAGAGATGGCAAATAAGCAAATGAAATGACATTCCACATCATGTATCACTAGAAAAATGTAAATTTAAACAACAGTAAGATACTACTACACTCTATTAGAATACGCAAAAGCCAAAAGGCTGACAACACCAAATGTTGTTGAGAATGTGGAACAACCGGCACACTCATTTATTACTTGTGGAAATACAAAAGAGTACAACCACTTTGGAAGACAGTTTAACAGTTTCTTACAAACCTAAACATACTCTTACAATACAATCCAGCAATTGCACTTCCGGGTAGGTACCTAAATGAGTTTAAAACTTCTGAACACACAAAAACCTACATAGCAGCTGTATTCAAAATTGCTCCAAATTTAAAATAACCAAGATCCCTTTCAGAAGGTGAATGATTTCTAAAACCAAAAGAGAAAACTATTGGGAACTCCCTGGAAGTCCAGTAGTTAGAGCCCCATGCTTTCACAGAGGAGAGTTTGGGTTCAATCCCTGGTTGAGGAACTAAGAAACTGCAAGCCATGCACAGCATGATCAAAAACAAATCAAAACAAAACAAAAACTATGGTATTCGTTAAATGAAATATTACTAATAACTACAAAGAAATGAGATTTTAAACCAAGGAAGTGCATAGAGAACTCATAAATAAGTATTGCTGAGTAAAAGAAGTCAACTCAAAGGCTACGTACTGTATGATTCCAAATATATATTCTAGAAAAGGAAAAACTATAGATGGCTAAAAGATCAGTGTTTCATGAAATAATGCTCAATATCATTAATCATTAGAGAAATGCAAATCAAAACTACAGTGAGATATCATATCACACCAGTCAGAATGGCCATTATCAAAAAATCTACAAACAATAAATGCTGGAGAGGGGGTGGAGAAAAGGCAACCCTCTTGCACTTTGGAGGGAATGTAAATTGATACAGCCACTATGGAGAACAGTATGGAGGTTCCTTAAAAAACTAAAAGTAGAACTACCATATGACCCAGGAATCCCACTACTGGGTATATAACCTGAGAAAAACATAATTCAAAAAGAGTCATGTGGAGAGAGGGGGAAGATGGCAGAAGACTAACACGCAGAGATCACCTTCCTTCCCACAGATACACCAGAAATACATCTACACGTGGAACAACTCTTACAGAACACCTACTGAACGCTGGCAGAAGACCTCAGACCTCCCAAAAGGCAAGAAACTCCCCACGTACCTGGGTAAGGCAAAAGAAAAAAGAATAAACAGAGACAAAAGAATAGGGACGGGACCTGCACCAGTGGGAGGCAGCCGTGAAGCAGGAAAGGTTTCAACACACTAGAAGCCCCTTCACGGGCGGAGAATGTGGGTGGCGGAGTGGGGTAGACTCGGTGCCACGGAGGAGAGTGCAGCAACAGGGGTGGAGAGGGCAAAGCGGACAGATTCCCACACAGAGGATTGATGCCGACCAGCACTCACCAGGCCGAGAGGCTTCTCTGCTCACCCGCTGGGGCGGGCCGGGCTGGGAGCTGAGGCTCAGAATTCGGTTGGAGCGCAGAGAGAGGACTGGCAGTGTGGACACAGCCTGAAGGGGTTAGTGCACCACGGATAGCCATGAGGGAGTCCAGGAAAAAGGCTTCACCTGCCAAAGAGGCAAGAGACTTTTTCTTCCCTCTTTGTTTCCTGGTGTGCGAGGAGAGGGGATTAAGAGCACTGTTTAAAGGAGCTCCAGAGACGGGTGTGAGTCGCGGCTAACAGCACGGACCACAGAGACGGGCATGAGACGCTAAGGCTGCTGCTGCCACCACGAAGAAACCTGTGAGCGAGCACAGGTCACTCTCCACACCACCCTCCTGGGGAGCTTATGCAGCCCAGCACTGCCAGGGTCCCGAGATCCAGGGACAACTTCCCCGGAAGAAAGCACAGGGTGCCTCAGGCTGGTGCAACATCTCGCCAGGCTCTGCCACCGCAGGCTCGCCCCATATCATGCTCCTCTCTCCCACCAGCCTGAGTGAGCCACAGCCTCTGAAACAGCAGCTCGATTAACCCGGTCTTGTCTGAGCAAAGAACAGATGCTCCCCAGCGACCTAAACGCAAAGGCGGGGCCAAATCCAAAGCTGAACCCCGGGAGCTGTGTGAACAAAGAAGAGAAAGGGAAATCTATCCCAGTAGGCTCAGGAGCAGCAGATTAAATCTCGACAATCAACTTGATGTACCCTGCATCTGTGTAATACATGAATAGACAATGAATCATCCCAAATTGAGGAGGGGGACTTTGAGAGCAACATTTATTATTTTTTCCCTTTTCCTCTTTTTGTGAGTGTGTATGTGTATGTTTCTGTGTGAGATTTTGTCTGTATAGCTTTGCTTTCGCCACTTGTCTTAGGGTTCTATCCATCCTCTTTTTTTTTTTTTACTTTTAAAAAAAATATTTTCTTAATAATTTTTTTATTTTAATAACTTTATTTTATTTTACCTTATTTTATTCTCTTTCTTCCATTTTTTTCTACTTTTCCCCCTTTTAATCCAACCCATGTGGATGAAAGGCTCTTGGTACTGCAGCCAGCAGTCAGTGCTGTGCCTCTGAGTTGGGAGAGCCAACTTCAGGGCACTGGTCCACAAGAGACTTCACAGCTCCATGTAATATCAAATGGCGAAAATCTCCCAGAGACCTCCATCTCGAAACCAACACCCAGCTTCACTCAACGACCAACAAGCTACAGTGCTGGACACTCTATGCCAAACAACTAGCAAGACAGGAACACAACCACACCCATTAGCAGAGTGGCTGCCTAAAATCATAATAAGTACACAGACACCCCAAAACACACCACCAGACATGGACCTGCCCATGAGAAAGACAAGATCCAGACTCATCCACCAGAACACACAAACTAGTGTCCTCCACCAGGAAGCCTACACAAACCATTGAACCAACTTTAGCCACTGGGGACAGACACCAAAAACAACGGGAACTACAAACGTGCAGCCTGCAAAAAGGAGACCACAAACACAGTAACATAAGCAAAATGAGAAGACAGAAAAGCAAACAGCAGATGAAGGAGCAACACAAAAACCCACCAGACCTAACAAATGAAGAGGAAATAGGCAGTCTACCTGAAAAAGAATTCAGAATAATGACAGTAAAGATGATCCAAAATCTTGGAAATTGAATAGAGTAAATGCAAGAAACATGTAACAAAGACCTAGAAGAAATAAAGATGAAACAAGCAACAATGAACAGCACAATATTGAAATTAAAAATACTGTAGATGGGGT
Source organism: Phocoena sinus (assembly GCF_008692025.1). NCBI lineage: Eukaryota > Metazoa > Chordata > Mammalia > Artiodactyla > Phocoenidae > Phocoena > Phocoena sinus. The sequence goes on along the minus strand of NC_045784.1, from coordinate 50,298,443 downwards.
CAATAGCAGAATAACTGAGGCAGAAGAATGGATAAGTGACCTGGAAGATAAAATAGTGGAAATAACTCCTGCAGAGCAGAATAAAGAAAAAAGAATGAAAAGAACTGAAGACAGTCTCAGAGACTTCTGGGACAACATTAAATGCACCAACATTTGAATTATAGGGTTCCAGAAGAAGAAGAAAAAAAGAAAGGGATTGAGAAAATATTTGAAGAAGTTATGGTTGAAAACTTCAACCATATGGGAAGAAAATAATTAATCAAGTCCAGAAAGCACAGAGAGTCCCATACAAGATAAATCCAAGGAGAAGCACACGAAGACACATATTAATCAAACTGTCAAAAATTAAATACCAAGAAAACATATTAAAAGCAGCAAGGGAAAAATAACACACAAGGGAATCCCCATTAGGTTAACAGCTGATCATTCAGCAGAAACTCTGCAAGCCAGAAGGGAGTGGCAGGACATATTTAATGTGATGAAGGAGAAATACCTGCAACCAAGATTACTCTACCCAGCAAGGATCTCATTCAGATTTGATGGAGAAATTAAAAACTTTTTTTTTTACATATGTTCCCATATCTCTTCCCTCCTGCATCTCCCGCCTCACCCTTCCTACCCCACCCCTCCAGGCAGTGACAAAGCACCGACCTGATCTCCCTGTGCTATGTGGCTGCTTCCCACTAGCTATCTACTTTACGTTTGGTAGTGTATATATGTCCATGCCTATTTCTCGCTTTGTCACAGCTTACCCTTCCCCTCCCCATATCCTCAAGTCCATTCTATAGTAGGTCTGTGTCTTTATTCCTGTTTTACCCCTAGGTACTTCATGACTTTTTTTTTCTAAATTCCATATATATGTGTTAGCATATGGTATTTGTCTCTCTCTTTCTGACTACCTTCATGCTGTATGACAGACTCTACATCTATCCACCTTATTAAAAATAGCTCAATTTCTTTTCTTTTTATGGCTGAGTAATATTCCATTGCATATATGTGCCACATCTTCTTTTTCCATTCATCCGATGATGCACACTTAGGTTGTTTCCATGTCCTGGCTATTGTAAATAAAGGTGCAATGAACATTTTGGTACATGACTCTTTTTGAATACTGGTTTTCTCAGGGTATATGCCCAGTAGAGGGATGCTAGGTCATATGGTGATTCTATTTGTAGTTTTATAAGGAACCTCCATACTATTCTCCACAGTGGCTGTATCAGTTTACATTCCCAAAGGCTGTGCAAGAATGTTCCCTTTTCTCCACACCCTCTCCAGCATTTATTGTTTCTAGATTTTTTGATGATGGCCATTCTGACTGGTGTGAGATGATATCTCATTGTAGTTTTGATACGCATTTCTCTAAAGATTACTGATGTTGACCATTCTTTCACGTGCTTGTTGGCAGTCTGTATATCTTCTTTGGGTAAATGACTATTTAGGTCTTCTGCCCATTTTGGCACGGGGTTGTTTGTTTGTTATTAAGGTGTATGAGCTGCTTATAAATTTTGGAGATTAATCCCTTGTCAGTTGCTTCCTTTGCAAATATTTTCTCCCAGTCTGACGGTTGTCTTTTGGTCTTGTTTATTGTTTCATTTGCTGTCCAAAGCTTTGAAGTTTCATTAGGTCCCATTTGTTTATTTTTGTTTTTATTTCCATTTCTCTAGGAGGTGGGTCAAAAAGGATCTTGCTGTGATTTATGTCATAGAGTGTTCTACCTAAATTTTTCTCTAAGAGTTTGATAGTTTCTGGACTTACATTTAGGTCTTTAATCCATTTTGAGCATATTTTATTTGTATGGTGTTAGGGAGTGATCTAATCTCATACTTTTACATGTATCTGTCCAGTTTTCCCAGCACCATTTATTGAAGAGGCTGTCCATTCTCCACTGTACATTTCTGCCCCCTTCATCAAAGATAAGGTGGCCATATGTGCGCAGGTTTGTCTCTGGGCTTTCTATCCTGTTCCATTGATCTATCTTTCCGTTTTGGTGACAGTACCATACTGTCTTGATTACTGTAGCTTTGTAGTATAGTCTGAAGTCAGGGAGCCTGATTCTTCCAGCTCCGTTTATCTTTCTCAAGACTGCTTTGGCCATTTGGGGTCTTTTGTGTTTCAATACAAGTTGTGAAATTTTTTGTTCTACTCCTGTGAAAAATGCCAGTGGTAGTTTGATAGGGATTGCATTCAATCAGTAGATTGCTTTGGGTAGTAGAGTCATTTTCACAATATTGATTCTTCCAATCCAAGAACATGGTATATCTCTCCATCTATTTGTATCATCTTTAAAGAAAAATTAAAAACTTTACAGACAAGTAGAAGTTGAGAGAGTTTTTCAGCACCAAACCAGCTTTACAACAAATGCAAAAGGATCTACTCTGGGCAAGAAACACAAGAGAAGGAAAAGACCTATAATAACAAACTGAAAACAATTAAGAAAATGGGAATAGGAACATACATATTAATAAATTTCTTAACTGTAAATGGATTAATGCTCCCACCAAAAGACACAGAGTGGCTGAATGGATACAAAAACAAGACCCATATATATGCTGTCTACAAGAAACCCACTTCAGACCTAGAGACTAGAGACACATACAGACTGAAAGTGAGGGGATTGAAAAAGATATTCCATGCAAATGGAAACAAAAAGAAAGCTGGAGTAGCAATTCTCATATCCGGCAAAATAGACTTTAAAATACAGACTTTTAGAAGAGACAAAGAAGAACACTACATAATGATAAAGGGATCAATCCAAGAAGAAGATATAACAACTGTAAATATTTATGTACATAACATAGGAGCACCTCAATACATAAGGCAAATACTAACAGCCATAAAAGGGGACATCGACAGTAACACAATCATAGTAGGGGACTTTAACACTGCACTTTCACCAATGGACAGTTCATCCAAAATGAAAATAAAAATGGAAGCACAAGCTTGAAATCATACATTAAACAAGATGTACTTAAATGATATTTAGAGGACATTCCATCCACACACAACAGAATACACATTTTTCTCAAGTGCTCATGGAACATTCTCCAGTTATGATCTCATAACTTGGGTCACAAATCAAGCCTTGGTAAATTTAAGAAAATTGCAACTCTATCAGGTAACTTTTCTGACTAGATATCAATTACAGGAAAAGATCTGTAAAAAATACAAACACATGGAGGCTAAACAATACACTACTTAATAACGAAGTGATCACTGAAGAAATCAAAGAGGAAATCAAAAAGTACCTAGAAACAAATGACAATGGAGACTGGACGACCCAAAACCTATGGGATGCAGGAAAAGCAGTTCCAAGAGGGACATTTATAGCAATACAACCCTACCTTAAGAAACAGGAAATATCTCGAATAAACAACCTAACCTTGCACCTAAAGCAATTAGAAAAAAAGAACAAAAAAAACCCCCAAAGTTAGCAGAAGGAAAGAAATCATAAAAATCAGATTGGAAATAAATGAAAAAGGGAAATGAGGGAAACGATAGCACAGATCAATAAAACTAAAAGCTGGTTCTTTGAGAAGATAAACAAAATTGATAAACCATTAGCCAGACTCATCAAAAAAAATGGAGAAGACTCAAATCAATAGAATTAGAAAAGCAAAAGGAGAAGTAACAACTGACACTGCAGAAATACAAAAGATCAAGAGATATAACTACCAGCAACTGTATGCCAATAAAATGGACAACGTGGAAGAAATGGAAAACTTCTTAGAAATGCACAACCTGCCAAGACTGAATCAGGAAGAAATAGAAAATATGAACACATGAATCACAAGCACTGAAATTGAACCTGTGATTAAAAATCTTTCAACAAACAAAATCCCAGGACCAGATGGCTTCACAGGCGAATTCTATCAAACATTTAGAGAAGAGTTGACACCTCTCCTTCTCAAACTCTTCCAAAATACAGCAGAAGGAGGAAAACTCCCAAACTCATTCTACGAAGCCACCATCACTCTGATACCAAAACCAGACAAGGATGTCACAAAGAAAGAAAACTACAGGCCAATATCACTGATAAACATAGATGCAAAAATCCTCAACAAGATACTAGCAAACAGAATCCAACAGCACATTAAAAGGATCATACACCATGATCAAGTGGGGTTTATTCCTGGAATGCAAGGATTCTTCAATATATGCAAATCAAACAATGCGATGTACCATATTAACAAATGGAAGGAGAAAAACCATATGGTCATCTCAATAGATGCAGAGAAAGCTTTTGACAAATTTCAACACCCATTTATGATAAAAACCCTCCAGAAAGTAGGCATAGAGGGAACTTTCCTCAACATAATAAAGGCCATATATGACAAACCCACAGCCAACATCGTCCTCAATGGTGAAAAACTGAAAGCATTTCCAGCAAGATCAGGAACAAAAGAAGGTTGGCTATTCTCACCACTCCTATTCAACAGAGTTTTGGAAGTTTTAGCCACAGCAATCAGGGAAGAAAAGGAAATAAAAGGAATCCAAATCGGAAAAGAAGAAGTAAAGCTGTCACTGTTTGCAGATGACATGATACTATACATATACAATCGAAAAGATGCTACCAGAAAACTACTAGAGCTAATCAATGTATTTCATAAAGTACCAGGATACAAAATTAATGCTCAGAATTCTCTGGCATTCCTATACACTAATGATGAAAAATCTGAAAGTGAGTTCAAGAAACATTCGCATTTACCATTGCAACAGAAAGAATAAAACATCTAGGGCTAAACCTACCTAAGGAGACAAATGACCTGTATGCAGAAAATTATAAGACACTGATGATAGGAATTAAGGGTGATACAAATACATGGAGAGATATAACATGTTCTTGGATTGGAAGAATCAACATTGTGAAAATGATTCTACTACCCAAAGCTATCTACAGATTCAATGCAATCCCTATCAAACTACCACTGGCATTTTTCACAGAACTAGAACAAAAAGTTTCAAAATTTGCATGTAAACATAAAAGATCCTGAAGAGCCAAAGCAATCTTGAGAACAAAAAACAGAGCTGGAGGAATCAGGCTCCCTTACTTCAAACCATACTACAAAGCTACAGTAATCAAGACAGTATGGTACTGGCACAAAAAAAGAAAGATCAATGTAACAGGATAATAATCCCAGAGATAAACCCACACACATATGGTCACCTTATCTTTGATAAAGGAGGCAGGAATGTACAGTGGAGAAAGGACAGCCTCTTCAATAAGTGGTGCTGGGAAAACTGGACAGGTACATGTAAAAGTATGAGATTAGATCACTCCCAAACACCATGCACAAAATAAGCTGAAAATGGATTAAAGACCTAAATGTAAGTCCAGAAACTATCAAACACTTAGAGGAAAACATAGGAAGAACACTCTATGACATATATCCCAGAAAGATTCTTTTTGTCCGACCTCCTAGAGAAATGCAAATAAAAACAAAAATTAAAAAATGGGAACTGGGGCTTCCCTGGTGGCACACTGTTTGAGAGTCCGTCTGCCGATGCAGGGGACATGGGGCTGTGGCCTGGTCTGGGAAGATCCCACATTCCGCGGAGCAGCTGGGACCTTGAGCCATGGCCGCTGGTCCTGCGTGTCCGGAGCCAGTGCTCCGCAATGGGAGAGGTCACAACAGTGAAAGGTCCGTGTACCGCAAAAAAAAAAAATGGGACCTAATGAAACTTCAAAGCTTTTGCACAGCAAAGGAAACCATAAACAAGACCAAAAGACATCCCTCAGAATGGGAGAAAATATTTGCAAATGAAACAACTGACAAAGATTAATCTCCAAATTTTACAAGCTGCTCATTCAGCTCAATAACAAAAAAACCAACAACGCAATCCAAAAATGGGCAGAAGACCTAAATAGACATTCCTCCAACGAAGATATACAGACTGCCAACAAACACATGAAAGAATTCTCAACATCATTAATCATTAGGGAAATGCAGATCAAAACTACAATGAGATACCATCTCATACCAGTGAGAATGGCCATCATCAAAAAATCTAGAAACAATAAATGCTGGAGAGGATGTGGAGAAAGGGGAACACACTTTCACTGCTGGTGGGAATGTGAATTGATAGAGCCACTATGGAGAACAGTATGGTGGTTCCTTAAAAACCTGCAAATAGAACTATCATATAACCCAGCAATCCCACTACTGGGCATATACCCTGATAAAACCATAATTCAAAATAGTCATGTACCAAAATGTTCATTGCAGTTCTATTTACAATAGCTCGGAAATGGAAACGACCTAGGAGTCCATCATCGGATGAATGGATAAAGAAGATGTGGCACATATATAGAATGGAATATTACTCAGCCATAAAAAGAAACGAAATTGAGCTATTTGTAATAAGGTGGATAGACCTAGAGTCTGTCATACAGAGTGAAGTAAGTCAGAAAGAGAAAGACAAATACTGTATGCTAACACATATGTATGGAATTTAAGAAAAAAATGTCATGAAGAACCTAGGGGTAAGACAGGAATAAAGACTCAAACCTAGTAGAGAATTGACTTGAGGATATGGGGAGGGGGAATGGTAAGCTGTGACAAAGCGAGAGAGAGCCCTTGACATATATACACTATCAAACGTAAAATAGATAGCTAGTGGGAAGCAGCTGCATAGCACAGGTAGATCAGCTCGGTGCTTTGTGACCACATAGAGGGGTGGGATAGGGATGGTGGGAGGGAGGGAGATGCAAGAGGGAAGAGATATGGGAACATACGTATATGTATAACTGCTTCACTTTGTTATAAAACAGAAACTAACACACCATTGTAAAGCAATTATACTCCAATAAACATGTAAAAGAAAAAAAAAGAATCTGCCTGCCAATTCAGGGGACACAGGTTCAAGCCCTGGTCTGGCATGATCTCACGTACCACAGAACAGCTAAGCCCATGGACCACAACTACTGAGCCTGAGCCCTAGAACCCTCGAGCCACAACTACTGAAGCCCGCAAACCACAACTACTGAAGCCCACGCACTTAGAGCCCGTACTCTGTAACAAGAGAAGGCACCACAATGAGAAGCCCATGCACTGCAACAAAGAGTAGCCCCCACTCTCTGCAACTAGAGAAATCCCATGTGCAACAGTGAAGACCCAATGGAGCCAAAAATTAATATAAATGAATAAATAAATTTATTAAATAATATATTATGCTAAATAAAATAAGCCAGGCACAAAAGGACAAATATTATATGATTCCACTTATATGAGGTATCTAGAATAGGCAAATTCATAGATACAAAAAGTAGAACAGCAGTTAGCAAGGGCTGGGGAGAAGGAGGGATGGGGAATTGTTGTTTAATGGGTACAGACTTTCTATCTGGGATGATGAAAATTTTCTGGAGATAGATGGTGGAGATGGCTGCACAACATTGTGAATGTATTTAATGCCACTGAATTGTACACTTAAAATGGTTAAAATGCAGACAAAGCTATAATTAAAAAACAAAAAAAAGAGTCATGTACCAAAATGTTCATTTCACCTCTATTTACAGTAGCCAGGACGTGGAATCAACCTAACTGTCCATCAACAGATGAATGGATAAAGAAGATATGGCATATATATACAATGGAGTATTACTCAGCTGTACAAAGAAATGAAATTGAGTTATTTGTAATGAGGTGGATGGACCTAGAGTCTGTCATTTGTAGTGAGGTGGATGGACCTAGAGTCTGCGAAGTAAGTCAGAAAGAGAAAAAAAAAATACCGTATGCTAACACATATATATGGAATCTAAAATTTAGAAAATGATCATGAAGAACCTAGGGGCAAGACAGGAAGAAAGACACCGACCTACTACAGAATGGACTTAGGGTATGGGGAGGGGAAGGGTAAGCTGTGACGAAGTGAGAGAGTGACATGTACATATATATACTACCAAACGTAAAATGGACAGCTAGTGGAAGCAGACGCATAGCAGAGGGAGATCAGCTCGGTGCTTTGTGACCACTTACAGTAGTGGGATAGGGAGGGTGGGAGGGAGGGAGACAGAAGAGGGAAGGATATGGGAACATATGTATAACTGATTCACTTTCTTGTAAAGCAGAAACTAACACACCATTATAAAGCAATTATACTCCAATAAGTATGTTAAAAAAAACAGTGTTTGCTTTATGATATAAATCACAGCAAGACCATTTTTAAGATCCTTTTTGACCCACCTCCTAGAGGAATGGAAATAAAAATAAACAAATGAGACCTAATGAAACTTAAAGCTTTTGCACAGCAAAGGAAACCATAAAAAAGACAAAAAGACAACGCATTTTTGGGGAATGGGAGAAAATATTTGCAAATGCAGCAACTGACAAAGGATTAATCTCCAAACTATACAAGCAGCTCATGCAGCTCAATATCTAAAAAAAAAAAAAAACTAATCCAAAAATGCACAGAAGACCTAAACAGACATTTCTCCAAAGAAAATATACAGATTGCCAACAAACACATGAATGGATGCTCAACATCACTAATCATTAGAGAAATGCAAATCAAAACTACAGTGAGGTATCACCTCACACCAGTCAGAATGGCCATTATCAAAAGATCTACAAACAATAAATGCTGGAGAGGTTGTGGAGAAAAGTGAACCCTCTTGCATTGTTGGTGGGAATGTAAATTGTTACAGCCACTATGGAGAACAGTATGGAGGTTCCTTAAAAAACTAAAAATAGAGCTACCATACCACCCAGCAATCCCACTACTGGGCATATACCCTGAGAAAACCATAATTCATAAAGAATCATGTACCACAATGTCCATCGCTCTATTTACAATAAAGAAAACAAATAGGTATGCTAACACATATATATGGAATCAAAAAAAAAAATAGAGAACGGATTTGAGGACACGGGATGGGGAGGGTAAGCTGGGATGAAGTGAGAAAGTGGCATGGACATACATACACTACCAAATGTAAAAGAGATAGCTGGTAGGAAGCAGCCGCTTAGCACCGGGAGATCAGCTCCGTGCTTTGTGACCACCTATAGGGGTGGGATAGGGAGGATGGGAGGTAAATGCAAGAGGGAGGATATTTGGGAATATATGTGTATGTATAGCTGATTCACTTTGTTATAAAGCAGAAACTAACACACCATTGTAAAGCAATTATATTCCAATAAATATGTTTAAAAAAAAAAAGAAGAATGAACAAGTGTTGTGAAACCATGGGGGAAAAGAAAAATGAGTCGTGTACCACAATGTTCATTGCAGCTCTATCTACAATAGCTAGGACATGGAAGCAACCTAAGTGTCCATTGACAGATGAATGGATAAAGATTAAGTGGCACATATATACAGTGGAATATTAGTCATAAAAAGAAACGAATATGAGTTTTTGTAGTGAGGTGGATGGACATAGAGACTCTCATACAGAGTGAAGTAAGTCAGAAAGAGAAAAACAAATACCGTATGCCAACACATTTATACGGAATCTAAAAAAACAATAGTCTGAAGAATCTAAGGGCAGAACAGGAATAAAGATGCAGACATAGAGAATGGACTTGAGGACAACGGAAGGGCGAAGGGTAAGCTGTGACGAAGTGAGAGAGTGGCATTGACATATATACACTACCAAATGTAAAATAGATAGCCAGTGGGAAGCAGCCACATAGAACAGGGAGATCAGCTCGATGTTTTTTGTTCACCTAGAGGGGTGAGATAGGGAGGGTGAGAAGGATACGCAAGAGAGAGGAGATATGGGGATTTATGTATATGTACTGCTGATTCACTTTGTTGTAAAGCAGAAACTAACACATCATAGTAAAGCAATTATACTCCAATAAAGATGTTAACAAAAAGAGAACAATAGAAATTTTCTAATACATGAAGTGCGGTAATATAATAGAAACCATTCTTCTTAGACTCTGAATTATTTTGTTAATACTTAATTGTACACATAATGAAGGATCCTTACGTATCATAGAAGGGACAATGGTAGGGAATGATACAAGCTTTGATAATATAGGCATTTTCTCTCCTAATTTCCTTATAGTGCCAACTCTCTTCTAGTGGAACAAATGAATTAATCAAACATAGCTCATTAAGAAAGCATTTGACCATTAAAAAAAGAAATAAAATATACATGCACCCTAATGTTCATTGCAGCACTCTTTACAGTAGCCAAGACATGGAAGCAACCGAAATATCCATTGACAGAGGAGTGAGGAGTGGATAAAGAACATGTGGTATATATATATATACAATACTCACTCATAAAAAAGAATGAAATAATCCCATTTGCAGCAAATGGATCGACCTAGAAATTGTCACACTGAGTGAAGTAAGTCAGACAGAGAAAGGCAAATGTCATATAATAATGCTTATATGTGGAATCTAAAAAGAAAAGTACAAATGAACTTATTTACAAAACAATAATAGAATCACAGATGTAGAAAACAAACCTATGGTTAGCAGGGACGAAAGAGTTGTAGGGATAAATTGGGATATTTAGATTGACATATACACACTATTATATATAAAATAGATAACTAATAAAGACCCACACTACTATATTTAAAATAGATAACTAATAAGGACCCACTGTGTAGCACAGTGAAGTCTACTCTGTAATGACCTATATGGGAAAAGAATGTAAAATGAGTGGATATATATAACTGATTCACTTTGCTTCACACTTGAAACTAACACAACAATGTAAATCAACTGTATTTCAATGAAAAATTTAGGATTAGAGAAACAACTTAAGTGTTCATCAACATATGAATGGATAAAGAAGATGTGGCACATATACACAATGGAATATTACTCAGCCTTAAAAAGAAATGAAATTGAGCTATTTGTAATGAGATGGATAGACCTAGAATCTGTCATACAGAGTGAAGTAAGTCAGAAAGAAAAAGACAAATACCGTATGCTAACACATATATATGGAATTTAAGGGAAAAAAATGTCATGAAGAACCTAGGGGTAAGATAGGAATAAAGACGCAGACCTACTGGAGAACGGACTTAAGGATATGGGGAGGGGGAAGGGTGAGTTTTGACAGGGCGAGAGAGAGTCATGGACATATACACACTAACAAACGTAGTAAGGTAGATAGCTGGGGGGAAGCAGCCGCAAGGCACAGGGATATTAGCTCGGTGCTTTGTGACAGCCTGGAAGGGTGGGATGGGGAGAGTGGGAGGGAGGGAGATGCAAGAGGGAAGACATATGGGAACATATGTATATGTATAGCTGATTCACTTTGTTGTAAATCAGAAACTAACACACCATTGTAAAGCAATTATACCCCAATAAAGATGTTTAAAAAAAAAAAAAAAAAGAAAATGTGATATATATATATACATACACACACACAGTGGAATAGTACTCTGCCATAAAAAGAGTGAAATTTTGCCATTTGCAGCAACATGGATGGACTTGGAGGTCATTATGCTTAGTGAAATAAGTCAGACAGGGAAAGACAAATACTGTATTCCATAGTTATATGTGGAATCTAAAACATACAGCAAACTACTTTTTATAACAAAAAAGAAGCAGTCACATATATAGAGAACAAACTAATGGTTACCAGTTGGGGAAGGGGCAATATGGTGGTAAGGGAGTGGGAGGCACAAACTATTGGGTACAAGATAGCCTCAAGGATGTATTGAACAGCACAGGGAAGGTGGCCAATATTTTGTAATAACTAAATGAAAAGTAATCTTTAAAATTGTGTAAAAAATTTTTAAATAACTGAAATAAAAAGCTTAGGAAGATTAGAATGTTAGAGTGAATTTGTCTCTTAAAAATTCTCACCCATGCTGAGAAAGTCCAGAAGTCATACCTTTCAACACGACTGTCAGAAAAAATTTGTGAAGAGAGCCCTGGCATTCTTGAAGAGGTCTCTGGGAACTGCAGTCACTAAATTGAGAAACATAAATGCAATGGGAGTAATTAGATACCTGGATGGCCGGGCAAAGTAGCAGCACTCAACTGCCAAAAGCAAGGTGGGTGTCATTACCATAATAAACAGCAGTGTCAAAACAGCAATCAGAATTGTCTGACTCACAAAAATCTATGGCATTGGTTAGTTGATCATAATGTTCCTAGAGGTGAAAAAGATAGGAAATCTACTAAATTCTTTCTAGATCTGTATAAGCAGAAAACTTCGAGGTTAAAGAAAACAAAAATCTAACTTGAATCACGAGTCCAAGCCCCTTAATTGTTCCCAGATTTGAGCCAGTTTACAGAGCCAAACCCCTTGAGTGAAAGGGAGGCCAGAACCCCTTGTGGAAGGACTTTGGTCTAAAAATTTATGCTGTTAATCTTTCTCCCTGCCTTCCATAATGTGACTTATGATCTTTTACCAGGGAAATTGTGCATTGGGGGAAAGAAAATAACTGGATCTTTTGAAGACTATGAGACACTGACTCTGAACTGGCACTGATTCCAGGATACCTAAAATGTCACTGGTCCACTAGATTAAGTAGGAACTTTTAGAGGTCAGGTAATCAATGGAGCTTCAGCACAGATTTATCTCACAGTGGGGCAATGGGGACCTCACACCCATCCTCTAGTTATTTCCCCAATTCTGAAATGTATATTTGGAATAGACATACACAGTAGCTGGGGGGAATCTCTATATTGGTTCCCTGACCTGTACAATGAGGACTATTATGGTGGTAAAGGTCAAATGCAGGATTTGTATGCAGAAAACTACAAAACACTGATGAAAAAATCAAAGACCTGCACATATTTTACTAGATTTATTTCTAAGTACTGCACTTTTGGGTGATAGTATAAATGTAATTGTTTTACAATATCATATTCCAAATGTTTGTCGTTCGTATATAGAAATACCGTTCACTTTTTTATATTGACTCTATACCTTGCAAATTTGCTAAACTCATTTATTAGTTCCAGGAGCTCTTTTGCAGGTACTTTGGGATTTTCTACATGGACAATCCTTGTCAATGAACAGAGAGTTTTATGAAGTAAGTCAGAAAGAGAAAAACAAATATCATATATGAATGCATATATGTAGAATCTAAAAAACTGGTACAGATGAACCTATTTGTAGGGCAGGAATAGAGATGCAGATGTAGAGAATGGACATGTGGATATGGGGGTGAAGGGGAGGGTGGAATGAATTGTGGGATTAGGATTGACATATATACACTACCACGTGTAAAATTGTAGGAACCTGCTGTATAGCACACAGGAGCTCAACTCAGTGCTCTGTGATGACCTAGATGGGCGGGATGGGGGTTGGGGGAGGTCCAAGAGGGAGGGGATATATGTATACATATAGCTAATTCACTTCGGTGTACAGCAGAAACTAACACAACATTGTAAAGCAATTATACTCTAATTAAAAAAGGAAATCAAAGACCTAAGTAAATGTAGAGATACATCTTGGTCATGGATTTGAATACTAATAGTGTTAGGATATTCAGTCCTTCATAGTTTAATCTACAGATTGAGCAAAATCCATCAATATTTTTGTAGATATCAACAAGTCTGTTATAAAATTTGTATAGAAAGACAAAGTAACTAAAATAGTCAAACAGTGTGTAAAAAGAAAAGAAAAAAATAATAACATTTAAGGAGTCACACTGATTTCTAGACTTATTCTGAAGCTCTATAATCAAAAGACTGGGTTTTTACCAAAAAATGGGAAATATGTGAGGTGATGGATGTGCTAATTGACATGAATGTAGTTAATCACTCCATAATGTATGTGACTATTAGAACATTACATTGGACACCTTTTAAAAATCACATTGCACATGTACCATGCTTTAGTCAATCATATTTTAGTAAGGTTGGGAAAATGAGTTGGTTGCTAGTGAAAAGTTAGAAAACTTGTTCAATGAAACAATATAGAAATGGCCAAAATAGATGCACACAAATATAATCAATTGATTTTTGAAAAAAGGGACAAAAGCAATTCAATGAAGAATGGAGAGTCCTTTTAACAAATGGTGCTGAAAAACTAGACAGCCATATGCAAAAAAAGAAAAAAAAAAAAAGAACCTCAGCACATGTCTTATACCTTAAACAAAAGTTAACTCAAAATGGGTCATAGACCTAAATGTAAAACTCTAAAACTTATAGAAGAAAACACTGGAGAAAATCTACCTTGGTTTAACAAAGAGTTTTAGATATAAAACCAAAAACACAATCCATAAATGAAAAAAATTAATTGGACTTCATTATAATTAAAAATTTTTGCTCTTTGAAGAACACTTAAGAGATGGAAAGGACAAGCCACAAACAGGGAGAAAAATATTTACAAATCACATAGATAAAAACTCTCAAAACTACAATGAGAAAACAAAAACCTAGTATTTAAAAAGGCAAATATTCAGACAAGACACTTTACGAAAGAAAATATAACAATGACAAATAAACTTATGAAAAGATATTCACCATTATTAATCATTAGGGAAATACAAAAATTAAGACCACAATGCAGCTGGTCACTGCACACCTATGAATGTGGTTAAAATAAGAAATTCTGACAATACTAAATGCTGATGAGGATACAGACCAAATGAAACTCTTGTACTTTGCTGGTAGGGATGCAAAATGATAAAGCTACTTTGGAAAACTTCATAAGCTGTTTTTTATGCAGTTAAATATACACTTACCACACAATACGACAACCCCAATCCTACCTATTTAGCCAAGTAAAAAAACCCCAAAAAACTAATATCCACAAAAAAAAACCCTGCACTCAGATGTTTATAACACCTTTATTCCTAAATGCCAACAACTGGAAATAACTCAAATGCCCATCAAAATGTAAATGAATAAACAAGCTGTGATATATCCATATGATGGAATACTACTCAGAAATAAAAGGAATGAACTACTGATTCACATATATCATGAATCAAACTTAAGTATATTTTGCTAAGTGAAAGAAGCCAGACCCCAAATGCTACATAATGTATGATTCTGTTTACAGAGACATTGTGGAAAAGGTAAAGAATATAGGGACGAGTGGTTGCCAGTGACTGGACGTGAGAGAAGGTATTGATTACAAAGAGACAATATGAAGAAAACTTTAAAGTTGGTGGAACTGTTCTTTGTGGTACTATGATAATGGACATATTTCATGTATTTGTCAAACTCTTAAAACTGTACACCAAGAAGAAAAAATTTTACTGTATGCAAACTGAAATAAAACAACAACTAGAATATCAGGAGAATGAAAGATACAGACAGAGACAAATGAATGCAACTATATTACAAATGAATGCCATAAGCACACTGAAAGGGATGAGGAAGAAAAGTGACTCTGTAATTATTGACTTTGGAAAACTATCTTATCTGATAGTGAGGCTAGAGACAAAGAGAACTGTACACTAACACCAACACTGTATTTAAAATGGTAAGTTAGTAAACGTGTTTCTTACATGGGCATAGATTAGAAATTCTGAAACTACTTTACATGTGGAACAGGTTGAACAAATACTATATTGCAGATAATGGGACCCAGGTTTCTGACTTCTGGATAAGGAAGTAAGAACACGAGAATCAACCTGAACATGTTCCCAATTGTCACAGTGGGAAAAAATTTGAGCAATAATATAAATATGGTACTTAGTTATTACCCAGATAATTCAATAAATATCTGAGTCCATACTGATGTTAATAAATGTTTGAATAAGTAAATAAATGGGAGAGAAAAATACACCTCTCTCAAGAACTATGAAGGGTTCAATATTTTGCCCTACTTAATACTGTGACAGATGTTGTTATGCTCACCAGTACAGGTTTTTCTCCTCTTTTTCTTGAGTTTTTAGCTAATTTGCATTTCCTAAATCCCTTCCAGTAAGATTTGGACTTTGAGTTCTGGCCATATGGAATTTTGGTAAAAATTATAGGTACAATTTAAAAGCCTACCCCATAAATGTCTAGAACTATGCCATCCAGTATGATTGCCTTTAGCCACATATGACTATTGAGCACATGGAAAATGGATAGTCTGAATTGAGATGTGCTGTAAGTGCAACATACACGCTAGATTCTGAAGACTTTGTGTGAAAATAAATTTAACTATCTCATTAAAAATCTTTATATTGATTGTATGTTGAAGTTATAATTTTAGGAGCATGTTGGGTAAAGTGCATTACTAAAATTACTTTTTACCTATTTCCTTTCGCTTTTTAATGTGATAATTGACAAATTTTAAAATACATATGTGTCTGAAGTCAGGAAGACTGATTCCTCCAGCTCCGTTTTTCTTTCTCAAGATTGCTTTGGCTATTCGGGCTCTTTTGTGTTTCCATATAAATTGTGAAATTTTCCCTTCTAGTTCTGTGAAAAAAATGCCAGTGGTATTTTGATAGGGATTGCATTGAATCTGTAGATTGCTTTGGGTAGTAGAGTCATTTTCACGATGTTGATTCTTCCAATCCAAGAACGTAGTATATCTCTCCATTTATTTCTATCATCTTTAATTTATTTCATCAGTGACATAATTTTCTGCATACAGGTCTTTTGTCTCCTTAGGTAGGTTTATTCCTAGATATTTTATTCTTTTTGTTGCAATGGTAAATGGGAGTGTTTCCTTAATTTCTCTTTCAGATTTTTCATCAGTATATAGGAATGCAAGAGATTTCTGTGCATTAATTTTGTATCCTGCTACTTTACCAAATTCATCGATTAGCTCTAGTAGTTTTCTGGTAACATCTTTAGGATTCTCTGTGTATAGTATCATGTCATCTACAAACAGTGACAACATTACTTCTTCTTTCCAATGGGGATTCCTTTTATTTCTTTTTCATCTCAGATTGCTGTCGCTAAAACTTCCAAAACTATGTTGAATAATAGTGGTGAGAGTGGGCAACCTTTTCTTGTTACTGGTCTTAATGGAAATGATTTCAGCTTTTCACCATTGAGGACGATGTTGGCTGTGGGTTTGTCATATATGGCCTTTATTATGTTGAGGTAAGTTCCCACTGTGCCTATTCTCTGGAGAGCTTTTATCATAAATGGGTGTTGAATTTTGTCAAAAGCTTTCTCTGCATCTATTGAGATGATCATATGGTTATAATAAAAAGCTACAGTAATCAAGACAGCATGGTACTGGCGCAAAAACAGAAATATAGATCAATGGAACAGGATAGAAAGCCCAGAGATAAACCCACGCACATATGGTCACCTTATCTTTGATAAAGGATACAAGAATATACAGTGGAGAAAAGACAGCCCCTTCAAAAAGTGGTGCTGGGAAAACTGGACAGGTACATGTAAAAGTATGAGATTAGATCACTCCCTAACACCATACACAAAAATAAGCTCAAAATGGATTAAAAACATAAATGTATGGCCAGACACTATCAAACTCTTAGAGGAACACATAGGCAAAACACTCTATATCATAAATCACAGCAAGAACTTTTTTGACCCATCTCCTAGAGAAATGGAAATAAAAACAAAAATTATAAAATGGGACCTAATGAAATTTAAAAGCTTTTTCACAGTAAAGGACACCAGAAACAAGAGGAAAAGGCAACCCTCAGAATGGGAGAAAATATTTGCAAATGAAGCAACTGACAAAGGATTAATCTCCAAAACATACAAGCAACCCATACAGCTCAGTATCAAAAAAACAAACAACCCAATCCAAAAACGGGCAGAAGACCTAAATAGACATTTCTCCAAAGAAGATATACAGCTTGCCAACCAGCACGTGAAACAATGCTCAACATCATTAATCATTAGAGAAATGCAAATCAAAACTACAATGGGATATCATCACACACCAGTCAGAATGGCCATCATCAAAAAATCTAAAAACAGTAAATGCTGGAGAGGGTGTGGAGAAAAGGGAACCCTCTTGCACTATTGGTGGGATTGTAAATTGATACAGCCACTATGGAGAACAGAATGGACATTCCTTAAAAAACTAAGAATAGAAATACCATACGACCCAGCAAAACCACTACTGGGCATATACCCTGAGAAAACCATAATTCAAAAAGAGTCATGTACCACAATATTCACTGCAGCCCTATTTACCATAGCCAGGACATGGAAGCAACCTAAGTGTCCATCAACAGATGAATGGATAAAGAAGGTGTGGCACATATATACAATGGAATATTACTCAGCCATAAAAAGAAATGAAATTGAGCAATTTTTAATGAGATGGATAGATGTAGAGTCTGTCATACAGAGTGAAGTAAGTCAGAAAGAGAAAGACAAATACTGTAAGCTAACACATATATATGGAATTTAAGAAAAAATGTCATGAAGAACCTAAGGGTAAGACAGGAATAAAGACACAGATTTACTGGAGAACAGACTTGAGAATATGGGAAGGGGGAAGGCTGAGCTGTGACAAAGCGAGAGAGAGGCATGGACATATATACACTACCAAACGTAAGGTAGATAGCTAGTGGGAAGCAGCCGCATAGCACAGGGAGATCAGCTCAGTGCTTTGTGACCGCCTGGAGGGGTGGGAGAGGGAGGGTGGGTGGGAGGGAGATGAAAAAGGGAAGAGTTCTGGGAACATATGTATATGTGTAGCTGATTCACTTTGTTATAAAGCAGAAACTAACACACCATTGTAAAGCAATTATACCCCAATAAAGATGTTAAAAAAAAAAAAACGAAGTTGAGTTAATTGTAGTGAGGTGGATGGACCTAGATTCTGTCATACAGAGTGAAGTAAGTCAGAAAGAGTAAAAGAAGTACCGTATGCTAACACATATATATGGAATCTAAAAAACAAAAAAAACAAAGGAAAAAAAGTGGTCAGAAGAACCTAGGGGCAAGACGGGAATAAAGATGCAGACCTGCTAGAGAATGGGCTTGAGGATACGGGGAGGAGAGGGTAAACTGGGACAAAGTGAGAGATTGACATAGACATATATACACTACGAAACGTAAAATAGATAGCTAGTGGGAAGCAGCCACATAGCATAGGGAGATCAGCTCGGTGCTTTGTGACCACTTAGAGGGGTGGGATAGGGAGGGTGGGAGGGAGGGATATGCAAAAGGGAAGAGATATGGGGACATATGTATATGTATAACTGATTCACTTTGTTATAAAGTAGAATCTAACACACCCTTGTAAAGCAATTATACTCCAATAAAGATGTTTTTTTAAAAAAGGATGTAGCACTTACATAAAATGGAATATTACTCAGCCGTAAAAAGGAATGAAATTGAGTTATTTGTAGTGAGGTGGATGGACCTAGAGTCTTTCATAGAGAGTGAAGTAATTTAGAAAGAGAAAAACAAATACCATATGCTAACACATATATATGGAATCAAAAGAAAAAAATTGTCATGAAGAACTTAGAGGCAAGGTGGAAATGAAGACACAGACCTATTAGGGAATGGACTTGAGGACATGGAGAGGGGGACGGGTAAGCTGGGAGAAAGTGAGAGTGGCATGTGCATATATACACTACCAAATATAACATATATAGCTACTGGGAAGCAGCCACATTGCACAGGGAGATCAGCTCGGTGCTTTGTGACCACATAGAGGGCTGGGATAGGGAGGTTGGGAGGGAGGGACATGCAACAGGGAAGAGATATGGGGATATATGTATATGTGTAACTGATTCACTTTGTTATAAAGCAGAAACTAAAACACACCATTTTAAAGCAATTATACTCAATAAAGATGTTTAAAAAAATACATATATGACTCATCCTTTTTTCTGGCTTTGTGGATATGGAATTGACATATAACATTGTATAAGTTAAGGTGTACAATGTAGTGAATTCATATATGCACATATTGCAAAATAATTACCGCAGTAAAGTTTGTTAACACATTCATAACCTCACATAGTTACAGCGTTTTATGTGTGTGGTGAGAACTTTTCAAATCTACTTCAGCAACTCTCAGATATGCATACAGTATTCTTAACTCTAGGTACCATGCTGTACATTAAATCCCCAGAACTTATTCATTTTATAACTTGAAGTTTGTACACTCTGACCACCTTCACCCATTTCCCCCACTCCTCACCTCCCATCTCTCACCCCTGGCAACTGCCAATCTGTTCTCTGTTTCTATGAGTTTGTCTTTCTTAGATTCCATGTATTAGTGAAATCACACAGTATTTTTCTTTTTTTAACTTAGTATAATGTCCTCAAGGTCCATCCTTTTTGATGTAAATGCCAGGATTTCCTCTTTTCATAGCTGCACATTCATCTGTTGATGAACACTTAGCCTGTTTTCATTACTTGGCTATTTTGAATAATGTTACAATAAACACAGGAATGATATATCTCTCTGACAACTTGTTTTCTTCCCTTAAATATATACCCAGAAGTGTAATAGCTGGCGTGTATGATAGTTCTATTTTTAATTTTTTGAGAAACCTCCATTATCCATAGTGGTTATAGCAATTTACATTCCCATCAACATTATACAAATGTTCCTCTTTCTCCACATCCTTGCCAGCACTTGTTATCTCTTCTGTTTTTGATAATAAGTATTGTAACAGGTATGAGGTGATACCTCATTTTGGTTTTGATTTGCATTTCCCTGATTAGTGATGTTGAGCAATTTTTCATGTACCTATTGGCCATTTGAAGATCTTCTTTGGAAAAATGTCTGTTCAACTCCTTTGCCCACTTTTTAAATTGGACTGTGGTGTTTGTTTGTTTGTTTGTTATTGAGTTGTATGAGCTCCTTATATATTTTGGAGATTAACCCTTTATCAGATATGTGGTTTGCAAATATTTATTCCCATTCTGTAGGTTGCCTTTTCATTTTGTTGTCTGTTACTTTTATTGTGCAAATTTTTAGTTTGATGTAGTCCCACTTGATTTTTGTTTTTGCTGCTTGTGCTTTGGGTGTCATATCCAAAAAAGTCATTGCCAAGACCGATGTCAAGGAAGTTTCTCCCTGTGTTTTCTTCTAGAAATTTTATGGCTTCACGTGTCTCATTTAAGTCATTAATCCATTTTGAGTTAATTTTTATTAATAGTGTAAGATAGGGGTTCATTTTCATTCTTTCACATGTGAATATCCAGTTTTCCAAGCACAATTTATTGAAGAGACAATCTTTTCTCCATTGAGTATTCTTGGCTCCCTTGCACATATGACTTATCTTAATATTTCCATTAGACAGCATCACTCTAGTAAACTCTTTCTCATTCTTTGTTTGATGGCCAGCTGGATAAGATCTGGCTGAGGATCATGAAGTCAGAGAAAATGGCTAGGTTTGAAGAGATCAAGGTGCTTTGTTCTCTGAATTACCAATTCTAGGAAAGCTGCCCACTGAACAGAAATGCCTGCATTGTACTGTTTCACGTGTAAGAAATTATTTTTTATATTGAACTACTAAGGTTTGGATGGTATTTGTAGAAGAAGTAAGCATATATTAATTAGTACAAATAGTGTGAGAAAGAGTCGAGCAAAATAAAAAGGATTCGGAGCATTGAGACAAGAATTTTAAATGAAGTCCTCAATGTGGCTCTCATTGTGACTATGATGAGTAGAGAAATTAA
The DNA here is from genome assembly GCF_008692025.1 of Phocoena sinus. NCBI lineage: Eukaryota > Metazoa > Chordata > Mammalia > Artiodactyla > Phocoenidae > Phocoena > Phocoena sinus. Next base: position 50,276,993 of record NC_045784.1, on the reverse strand, counting down.
GATAGTGAAAAAGGACATTAAATGAGAAGGAATGCAAACACAAAGGCCTGAATGTGAGAGAACATTTTGTTTGTTCAAGGAGTACCGATGATTCCAGTGTGGAAGGAGCACAGTTAGATGATAGGTTGAACCTTTTGGAATTGCTGATATTCAATCTATTCTGACCTATGAACACAGAAATTTTATATACTTCAGCATCATGGTAGTGAGAGTGGTAGTGTTATCAGAAAGATAACAAGAGTAGGGAAAAAAGAGTTGGACCATGTATAGTCTTGTAAGAAACCCTAAGTACTTTGACTTTTCTTATGAGTGAAATGAGGAGCCATTATAGGTTTTGTCTGATGTATGCGATCTAGCTATTAAGAAACAAGATCACGGAGGGCTCACAAGGACCTCCCTGTGCAGAGGGCTGCTGAGGCTTCTCCTTCATCTATGCTTGATACACCAGAAATACATCTACATGTGGAACAACTCCTACAGAACATCTACTGAACACTGGCAGATCTCAGACCTCAAAAAAGCAAGAAACCCCCACGTACCTGGGTAGGGCAAAAGAAAAAAGAATAAACAGAGACAAAAGGATAGGGACAGGGCCTGCACCAGTGGGAGGGAGCTGTGAAGGAGGAAAGGTTTCCACACACTAGCAAGCACCTTCACGGGCGGAGACTGAAGGTAGCGGAGGGGGAAAGCTTCGGAGCCACGGAGGAGAGCACAGTAACTGGTGCGGGGGGCAAAGCAGAGAGATTCCCGCACAGACGATCGGTACCGACCAGCACTCACCAGCCCGAAAGGCTTGTCTGCTCCCCTGAGGGGGTGGGCGGAGCTGGGAGCTGATGCTCTGGCTTCGGTCGGAGCACCGGGAGAAGACTGGGGTTGGCGGCGTGAACACAGCCTGCAAGGGGTTAGTGTGCCACAGCTGGCCGGAAGGGAGTCCGGGGAAAACTCTGGACCCACCAAAGAGGCAAGAAACTTTTTTTTCCCTCTTTGTTTCCTGGTGCGCGAGGAGAGGGGATTAAGAACGCTGCTTAAAGGAGCTCAACAGACGGGCGCGAGCTGCAGCTAAAAGTGCGGACCCCAGAGACAAGTATGAGACGCTAAGGCTGCTGATGCTGCCACCAAGAAGCCTGTGTGCGAGAACAGGTCACTATCCACACCTCCCCGCCCGGGAGCCTGTGCAGCACGCCACTGCCAGGGTCCCGTGAATCAGGTACAACTCCCCAGGGAGAACGCATGGTGAGCCTGAGGCTGCTGCAACGTCACGCTGGCTTCTGCCGCCACAGGCACGCCCCACACTCCGTGCCCCTCCCTCCCCCAGGCCTGAGTGAGCCAGAGCCCCCGAATCAGCTGCTCCTTTAACCCTGTCCTGTCTGAGCGAAACACAGACGCCCTCCAGCGAGCTACACGCAGAGGCGGGGCCAAATCCAAAGCTGAGCCCCTGGGAGCTGTGAGAACAAAGAAGAGAAAGGGAAATCTCTCCCAGCAGCCTCAGAAGCAGCGGATTAAAGCTTCACAATCAATTTGAAGTACCCAGCATCTGTGGAATACATGAATAGGCAATGAATCATCCCAAATTGAGGAGGTGGACTTTGAGAGCAAGATTTATGATTTTTTCCCCTTTTCCCCTTTTTGTGAGTGTGTATGTTTATGCTTCTATGTGAGATTTTCTCTGTATAGCTTTGCTTCCACCAGTTGTCCTAGGGCTCTATCCGTCTATTTAATTTTTTTTCTCTTAATAATTCTTTTATTTTAATAACTTTATTATATTTCATCTTATTTTATTTAATTTTACTTTATCTTCTTTCTGTCTTTTTTCCTTCCTTCCCTGCTTCCTTCCTTCCTTCCTTCCCCCCTCCCTCCCTCCCTCCTTCCTTTCTTTCTTTCTCCCTTTCTTTCTACTTCTACTAATTTTTTCTTTCTACTTTTTCTCCCTTTTATTCTGAGCTATGTGGATGAAAGGCTCAAGATGCTGCAGCCAGGAGTCAGTGCTGTGCCTCTGAGGTGGGAGAGCCAACTTCAGGACACTGGTGCACAAGAGACCTCCCAGCTCCACATAATATCAAATGGCGAAAATCTCCCAGAGATCTCCATCTCAACACGAGCACCCAGCTTAATTCAACGACCAGCAAGCTACAGGGCTGAACATCCTATGCCAAACAACTAGCAAGACGGGAACATAACCCCACCCATTATCACAGAGGCTGCCTAAAATCATAATAAGGCCACAGACACCCCAAAACACACCACCAGACGTGGACCTGCCCACTAGAAAGACAAGATCCAGCCTCACCCACCAGAACACAGGCACTAGTTCCCTCAACCAGGAAGCCTAAACAACCCACTGAACCAAACTTAACCACTGGGGACAGACACCAAAAACAACGGGAACTACAAACCTGTTGCCTGCAAAAAGGAGACCCCAAACACAGTAAGATAAGCAAAATGAGAAGACACAAAAACACACAGCAGATGAAGGAGCAAGATAAAAACCCACCAGACCTAAAAAATGAAGAGGAAATAGGCAGTCTACCTGAAAAAGAATTCAGAATAATGACAGTAAAGATTATCCAAAATCTTGGAAATAGAATAGACAAAATGCAAGAAACATTTAACAAGGACCTAGAAGAACTACAGATGAAACAAACAATGATGAACAACACAATAAATGAAATGAAAAATACTGTATATGGGATCAATAGCAGAATAACTGAGGCAGAAGAATGGAGAAGTGACTTGGAAGATAAAATTGTGGAAAAAACTACTGCAGAGCAGAATAAAGAAAAAACAATGAAAAGAACTGAGGACAGTCTCAGAGACATCTGGGACAACATTAAACGCACCAACATTCGAATTATAGGGGTTCCAGAAGAAGAAGAGAAAAAGAAAGGGACTGAGAAAGTATTTGAAGAGATTATAGTTGAAAACTTCCCTAATATGGGAAAGAAAATAGTTAATCAAGTCCAGGAAGCACAGAAAGTCCCATACAGGATAAATCCAAGGAGAAATATGCCAAGACACATATTAATCAAACAGAGAAAAAGTAAATACAAAGAAAACATTTTAAAAGCAGCAAGGGAAAAACAACAAATAACACACAAGGGAATCCCCATAAGGTTAACAGCTGATCGTTTAGCAGTAACTCTGCAAGCCAGAAGGGACTGGCAGGACATATTTAAAGGGATGAAGGAGAAAACCCTGCAACCAAGATTACTCTACCCAGCAAGGATCTCATTCAGATTTGATGGAGAAATTAAACCCTTTACAGACAAGCAAAAGCTGAGAGAGTTCAGAAACACCAAAGCAGCTCTACAACAACTGCTAAAGGAACTTCTCTAGGCAAGAAACAGAAGATGGAAATGACCTACAATAACGAACTCAAAACAATTAAGAAAATGGGAATTGGACCATACATATCGATAATTACCTTAAATGTAAATGGACTAAATGCTCCCACCAAAAGACACAGATTGGCTGAATGGATACAAAAACAAGACCCATATATTTGCTGTCTACAACAGACCCACTTTAGACCTAGAGACACATACAGACTGAAAGTAAGGGGATGGAAAAACATATTCCATGCAAATGGAAAACAAAAGGAAGCTGGAGTAGCAATTCTCATATCAGACAAAATAGACTTTAAAATAAAGACTATTAGAAGAGACAAAGAAGGACACTAAATAATGCTCAAGGGATCGATCCAAGAAGATATAGCAATTGTAAATATTAATGCACCCAACACAGGAGCAACTCAATACATAAGGCAAATACTAACAGCCATAAAAGGGGAAATTGACAGTAACACATTCATATTAGTGGACTTTAACACCCCACTTTCACCAATGGACAGTTCATCCAAAATGAAAATAAATAAGGAAACAATAGCTTTAAATGATACATTAAACAAGATGGACTTAATTGATATTTATAGGACATTCCATCCAAAAACAACAGAATACACATTTTTCTCTAGTACTCATGCAACATTCTCCAGGATAGATCATACCTTGGGTCACAAGTCAAGCCTTGGTAAATTAAATGAAATCGAAATTGTATCAAGTATCTTTTCCGACACCAATGCTATGAAACTAGATATCAATTACAGGAAAAGACCTGTAAAAAATACTAACACATGGAGGCTAAACAATACACTACTTAATAACGAAGTGATAACTGAAGAAATCAAAGAGGAAATTAAAAATACGTTAAAAAAAATGACAATGGAGACACAACGACCCAAAATCTATGGGATGCAGCAAAAGCAGTTCTAAGAGGGAACTTTATAACAATAGAGTCCTACCTTAAGAAACAGGAAACATCTCGAATAAACAACCTAACCTTGCACCTAAAGCAATTAGAGGAAGAAGAACAAAAAATACCCAAAGTAAGTAGAAGGAAAGAAATCATAAAAATCAGATAAGAAATAAATGAAAAAGAAATGAAGGAAACGATAGCAAAGATCAATAAAACTAAAAGCTGGTTCTTTGAGAAGATAAACAAAATTGATAAACCATTAGCCAGACTCATCAAGAAAAAATGGGAGAAGACTCAAATCAATAGAATTAGAAATGAAAAAGGAGAAGTAACAAGTGACACTGCAGAAATACAAAAGGTCATGAGAGATTACTACAAGAAACTCTATGCCAATAAAATAGACAACCTGGAAGAAATGGAGAAATTCGTAGGAATGCACAACCTGTCAAGCTTGAATCAGCAAGAAATAGAAAATATGACCAGACCAATCACAAGCACTGAAATTGAAACTGTGATTTAAAATATTCCAACAAATAAAAGCCCAGGACCAGATGGCTTCACAGGCGAATTCTATCAAACATTTAGGGAAGAGTTAACACCTATCCTTCTCAAATTCTTCCAAAATATAGCACAGGGAGGAACACTCTCAAACTCATTCTACGAGGCCACCCTCACCCTGATACCAAAACCAGACAAGGATGTCACAAAGAAAGAAAACTACAGGCCAATATCACTGATGAACATAGATGCAAAAATCCTCAACAAAATACTAGCAAACAGAATCCAACAGCACATTAAACAGATCATACACCATAATCAAGTGGGGTTTATTCCAGGAATGCAAGGATTCTTCAATATACGCAAATCAATCAACGTAATACACCATATTAGCAAATTGAACGAGAAAAACCATATGATCATCTCAATAGATGCAGTGAAATCTTTTGACAAAATTCAACACCAATTTATGATAAACACCCTGCAGATATTGGGATAGAGGGAACTTTCCTCAACATAATAAAGGACATATATGACAAACCCACAGCCAACATCAACCTCAATGGTGAAAAAGTGAAAGCATTTCCATTAAGATCAGGAACAAGACAAGGTTGCCCACTCTCACCATTCTTATTCAACATAGTTTTGGAAGTTTTATCCACAGCAATCAGAGAATAATAAAAATAAAAGGAATCCAAATCAGAAAAGAAGAAGTAAAGCTGTCACTGTTTGCAGATGACATGACACTATACATACAGAATCTCTAATATGCTACCAGAAAACTGCTAGAGCTAATCAATGAATTTGGTAAAGTAGCAGGATACAAAATTAATGCACAGAAATCTCTGGCATGCCTATAAACTAATGATGAAACATCTGAAAGTGAAATCAAGAAAACACTCCCATTTAGCATCGCAACAAAAAGAATAAAATATCTAGGAATAAACCTACATAAGGAGACAAAAAACCTGTATGCAGAAAAATATAAGACACTGATGAAAGAAATTAAAGATGATACAAATAGATGGAGTCACATACCTTCTTCTTGGATTAGAAGAATCAACATTGTGAAAATGACTCTACTAACCAAGGCAATCTACAGATTCAATGCAATCCCTATCAAACTACCACTGGCATTTTTCACAGAACTAGAACAAAAAATTTCACAATTTGTATGGAAACACAAAAGAGCCCGAATAGCCAAAGCTATCTTGAGAATGAAAAACGGAGCTGGAGGAATCAGGCTCCCTGGTTCCAGACTCTACTACAAATCTACAGTAATCAAGACAGTATGGTGCTGGCACAAAAGCAGAAATATAGATCAATGGAACAGGATAGAAAGCCCAGAGATAAACCCACGCACGTATGGTCACCTTATCTTTGATAAAGGAGGCAGGAATGTACAGTGGAGAAAGGACAGCCTCTTCAATGAGTGGTGCTGGGAAAACTGCACAGGTACATGTAAAAGTATGAAATTAGATCACTGCCTAACACCATACACAAAAAAAAAGCTCAAAACGGATTAAAGACCTAAATGTAAGGGCAGAAACTATCAAACTCTTAGAGGAAAACATAGGCAGAACACTCTATGACATAAATCACAGCAAGATCCTTTTTGACCCACCTCCTAGAGAAATGGAAATAAAAACAAAAATAAACAAATGGGACCTAATGAAACTTCAAAGCTTTTGGACCGCAAAGGAAACCATAAATAAGACCAAAAGACAACCCTCAGAATGGGAGAAAATATTTGCAAATGAAGCAACTGACAAAGGATTAATCCCCCAAATTCGTAAGCAGCTCATGCAGCTAAATAACAAAAAACCAAACAACCCAATCCAAAAATGGGCAGAAGGCCTAAGTAGACGTTTCTCCAAAGAAGATATAGAGACTGCCAACAAACACATGAAAGAATGCTCAACATCATTAATCATTAGAGAAATGCAAATCAAAACAACAATTAGATACCATCTCACACCAGTGAGAATGGCCATCATCAAAAAATCTAGAAACAATAAATCCTGGAATGGGTTTGGAGAAAACGGAACACTTTTGCACTGCTGGTGGGAATGTGAATTGGTACAGCCACTATGGAGAACAGTATGGAGGTTCCTTTAAAAACTACAAATAGAACTACCATATGACCCAGCAATCCCACTACTGCGCATATACCCTGAGAAAACCAAAATTCAAAAAGAGTCATGTACCAAAATGTTCATTGCAGCTCTATTTACAATAGCCTGGAGATAGAAACAACTTAAGTGTCCATCATCGGATGAATGGATAAAGAAGATGTGGCACATATATACAATGGAATATTACTCAGCCATAAAAAGAAACGAAATTGAGCTATTTGTAATGAAGTGGATAGACCTAGAGTTTGTCACACGGAGTGAAGTAAGTCAGAAAGAGAGAGACAAATATTGTATGCTAACACATATATATGGAATTCAAGAAAAAAATGTCATGAAGAACCTAGGGGTAAGACAGGAATAAAGACACAGACCTACTAGAGAATGGACTTGAGGATATGGGGAGGGGGAAGGGTAAGCTGTGACAAAGCGAGAGATAGGCATGGACATATATACACTACCAAACGTAAGGTAGATAGCTAGTGGGAAGCAGCCGTATATCACAGGGAGATCAGCTCCGTGCTTTGTGACTGCCTGGAGGGGTGGGATAGGGAGGGTGGGAGGGAGGGAGATGCAAGCGGGAAGAGATATGGGAACATATGTGTATATATATATATATATATATATATAAAACTGATTCATTTTGTTAACAGAAACTAACACACCATTGTAAAGCAATTATACTCCAATAAAGATGTTGAAAAAGAAGGGGTGGGGACATTTAGACACAGATCCAGACACCCAGAGAGAAGTCGATATGAAGACACTGGGGGCCCAGAGCAGACCCTCTCCTCGGTCCTGCAGGGGGAGCAGGCACTGCCCACACCTTGACTTTGGATTTCATGCCTCCAGATTTGAGACAGTAAACTTCTGTTTTTAATCAACCCCCAAGAAAGAAGGAAGCAAGATCACAAGCAATCAGTCCAGTATAAAGCTCTTTGCATTAAACTAGTTATAAAAGGAGGATGGCTAAAATTAGGATAGTAGTAGAGAAAGTGCTAAAAATGGTAGGATTTTGGACAAATTTTGAAAGTAGGACCAACATAATCATGATGAATTAAACGTGGGTTGTGAGAAAGAATGACAGTAAGTTTATAGCCTTTGCAAAGGGAAAGATTGAGTTGCCATTTACTGCGATGGAGAGGTAGGTCTGCAGGTGAATCAGGTTTTTGGGGAAATACAAGACCCTTAGTGTGAATATATTGACTTTGTTAGCCCCATGGAGAGGTCAAGTAGGTAACTGGATTTACAAGTCTGGAGTACAAAGAGAGGTCAGCCAAGATATATTAATTTGAGACTTTTCAACTTCTAGCTGACATTTAAAACAATGTCGCTGGATGAGATCACCAAAGGGGAGAGCGTAGATAGAGAAGGTATCTTACTGACTGAGCCCTGGGATGCAACAACATTAAGAGATGGGAGTGATAAGGAAGAACACATTTTAAAAGACTAAGAGGTAACCAGTGAGTTACCAGAAAAACCAGGAGAGTGTGGGATCCTTAGTGTCAGAAATAGAAGTTTTTCAAGGAAGATGGGATGATCAAAGGCCACTTATAGATAAAGAATGATAGATATTAATAAATGAAAATTGGTGGTCATTGATGATCTAACAAGAACAGTTTTCATGGAGTCATGGAGGAGTGGACAGGGCAGCCAGACTAGAGTAGGAGTAGGTTTGAGAGACAATGGGAGGAAGATATTGAAGACAAGGGACAGGAAATTCTTTCAAGGAGTTTTGTTGCAAAAAGGAGTAGAAATATGAGGTGGTAGCTGAAAGGATAAGTGAAATCAGAAGAGGGTATTTTTGAAATGGAAAAAGTAACAACATGTTCTAATGGTAATATAACCCCAAAACATACTGCTTGATGCAAAAGTAAGTTGTAGAAAATATAAACAATATGGCATAATTTATGCTTAAAAATTCACCAATAATGCCATATTTCATCTAAGACCAAGTTTTTTCCACATATTTTTAGAGAAAAATGTAACATCCTACTCTTTCCATTTACTTTCCTTATATTTTTCCTTTTTATTAGTTTTTCACATTTTAACATCTCTAAATGTGGCATATGTCTTTTAATTCATGGTTTATCACAGTTTAATTGGTGGTTATTTTCTTTTTTATTGGTACACAAAATAAAAGTGTCTCAAAATTAACAGTATGCTGCATTAAATAATATGCAAAATACATTTTCTATGGGTACATAAGTAAAGAAGGCCAACCAGCAAGTTCATAACAGAGAACAATCTGGGACATAGAACAACAGCGATTGTGAATGTTGTAAATATTTATTAGCAATATTCTAATAATTTAAAAGGGGAATGGATACCAATATTTCATGTGTAAATAAAAAATACATATAAAATATGGGGAACTGGCTAACTTTAGAATCAAAAATATTTTTAAAAATTTATAAAGCTAAACAATTTAAAAGAAAGATATGAAGAGAAACACACAATAGGACTGAAGGACTGAATGGCAAAAATACCACAGGAATATAAGTTGAAACTCACTAAATAATCAGAAAAATGTAAAATAAAACAATGAGCTACCACTCCTCAGTCACTAGTTTGGCACACTCTGAAAATATGAAAATATCAAGAGTTGACTAGAATGTGGAGAAGATGGAATACCTACCATGCTGATTATACCATAATTTGGTACAACGAATTAATGTAGGAATTTGGCAACATTTAGGAATTTTGAATTGCTTATACCTACAACTCAGTATTTCTTTTTCCAGTGTACACACTGAAGAAACTCTGGAACAAGTCCAGGAAGCTATTCATTTTATCATTATTTGTAATAATGAAATGTTGAAGTGAACCAAATGACCATCGAGAGAATGGAGGTTGAATATATTGTTAAATGAATGACAAAAATGTCATATATGTATACTCTGCAATAGAGTTTGAGGGTAACAAGGAATGTTAGAGATATAATACAGAGAAATTTAAAAACAAAATATTGAGTAACAAAAGCAAGATGCAGAAAAATAACATACACATGATTAAACTTATGTTCAGAATAAAGCTGAACGAAGTTAGATTACAAGACTTATCAGAGTTCTATTTCAGGCTTGCTTAAAAGGTCTTTTTAAGAAAAAAAACAAACAAACATTTTCTTGAATATATGTGAGTGGACATATACATACACTTTAAAAAGGAATTGCTAAATAAGGTTGTTTAAGTACATGATTGGTTAGTTTTACAAAGTGTAGAGGTGTCATATTCTTATCAGTTGCACAGTACATATATATACCTGGGTCATAAGGACTCAGAGCCATCTTCCAGAAATATCAGGTGTGGTCCATTGAAAGAGAATGATTCTCTTTCCCTCACAGTATAGAGTAATTAATTATCCTTCATAATGAAATTTTTAAAAATAATTATGGAAAACAAAATGAATAATATCCATTTGTAAATAATATATGTATGAATATAAATATAAAGAGGGTTAGGATATGCAAAATTTGAATGATGATTCTTAGCGTTAGGAGGAAGGGAATAGGATCAGGGTTATAGAATAAAGGAGGATTACATTTTATTGATAATATTTTATTTTAAAATGCTTCAATAAAAACAAGTAAAAAATTTAATGGAGAGTATTTAGTACTTGTAATATTGCTGTATACATTGTATTTTCAAAATACCATAAAAATGATGCTACAAAGAATTATTAAGACCTGAGTTTGCAAAATGACCACAGATTTCTAAGAGGTTTTTTAGAAAAAGGTTAGGAAAATAATCAGTGTTCATATTTTGCTTGAAGCCCTACGGAATGAGATTTACAGTGGATTTAGGGTGGATTATTTTCTTCAAGTGAATTTTCTGAATTTTACAGTGTCCACATTGTGCATGCAATTCTTTTGCAATCTGTGAAAAAGAAAAAAGAAGAAAAGGAATAAAAAATCTTCAAGAAGTAAAGTCTGAAAATGACCAGAGAGTAAAAATTACCTAGATTGTGTCAAGATGGCAGACGAAGCACAAGCGCATTTCTCCTGTCCTACCTCAAATCCCTTTAAATGGCAGGAAAGGCAGGTTTCCGTATATAGAGAATAACATCCGAAGGGCACAGGGGGAAAAGAAAAGGGGAATTCTTGGAAGATGGAAAGCAGATGGGGCAGGGGCACTGAGGTGGGGGTGGGGTAGGGGTGGGGAAAACGGGGGCCCTGAACTTGAGAGTGGGGGCAAAGCAGTCGGAGTGGGGAGTTGTGGGCAGGGAAAGGCGGCTCCAGGTTTTGGAAAGGGGGTGGGAGCGGGAGATAGAAACTCCTCCCAGACCCAGGGCAGAGGTGGGCTTGAGAGTGGCGGGGGCGGGGAGGGTGGCAGTGTTTGGCAGGAAGGGGAGGCCTCTCTCCTGGCAGGAAGCTGCGCGACGGTTGTAAGAGGGAGGAGACTGCGGCTGCGGCAGCGGCTTCTGGGATCCCGATGTGGCAGAGGGGCCGTCACCGCCAACAAGGAGGTGGAGGGCCCGCGAGCCCGGTGTTGGAGACACTGCTGCCATCCTTTTCTCCTGGCCTGCTGTCCTCCTAGACACGCTGGTCGCCTAAGGATCCTCCCCTCCCAGCTCTTGCAAACTCCGAACTCGTCGCCTGCTGATTCTCTTTCACCACGGGTTCACAGCGGAGGCAGCAGTGAGGTGTCCGATTTGGACACGTGAGGCCTGCGATCCCCGGAATTGGGGAGGTGGGCCCTGGACTAGAGAATCGGAGGATGAGGGTTGGTGGATGCCAGGAGGGAAGATTGGGGTGTGTGCTGGGACAGGAGATGAGGGAGACTGACAAGGGTGATTTGGGGACAGGAGGGTGGGGGTAGGGGGAGCCAAAGAGCACCTGGATGGTATACAAAGGTGGCCCCAGAAAGAGAAATAGATTTGTTCTGGGCACCCAGCGGCAAAATGGGGATGACCAGGAAGAGATACGAAGGAGAGGTGAACAACAAGCAGAAGCCATGGGGATGGGGGGCAAAACAGATGAAGAGCAGACGGCAATGAGCAGGGGAAAAGGAGACTATGTAAGTGCAAATGGAGAGACAGGGTGGGAGCTAATAAACGGTGAATATCTGTGTTTGGTGTGGGGACCGCAGTATGGTAACAGGATAAGGCATTAGCCAAAGGAGCCTGCTCCCTCATGCTGGGGCCTCAACCACCAAAACCATCACCTCTCCAACCCTCCAGCACAGCCAAATAAGTTTGGAGGGAGGACAATGTTGGCAAGCATCGAATAGCATTTTGATAGCCAGCATCCCTGCTGCACACGTGAATAACTTGGGCTGTAATACATATACCTGGTGCCCAGGGAATTTGCAATGCAGAGAAAAAAACCTCACACTATAGTACACTAAATGTTTCTCCCTAGCCTCTTCCTCCCCCTGCAGGTATGAAGACCCCTCACAAAAAGGCAGCTGCAGGGCAGCAAACCAGGGAAATTGTCGATGGCCACAAAGGGTCTGAAAGTATGAGGAAGAAAAACACTTCTCAAAAGAAGCAGAGAGGCAGACCTTCCTCCCAGCCCTGCAGGAAAATCGTGGGCTGCAGAATTTCACACGGATGGAAGGAAGGCAATGAGAGCATCACCCAGTGGAAAGGAACCGTTCTGGATCAGGTGCCTATAAATCCTTCTCTTTATCTGGTGAAATATGATGGAATTGACTGTGTCTACGGACTGGAACTTCACAGAGATGAAAGGATTTTAAAGCTTAAAATCCTTCCTGATAAGGTGCCATTTTCTCGACACAGAGATGTGCACCTTGCAAACACCATAATTGGTAAAGCTGTGGAACATATGTTTGAGGGTGAGCATGGTTCTAAGGATGGATGGAGAGGAATGGTCTTGGCCCAAGCACCTATCATGAAAGCCTGGTTTTATATTACCTATGAGAAAGATCCTGTCTTGTACATGTACCAGCTTCTAGATGATTATAAAGAAGGAGACCTCCATATCATGCCAGAGTCCAGTGAGTCTCCTCCAGCAGAGAGGGAGCCAGGAGGAGTTGTAGATGGCCTGATAGGTAAACATGTGGAATATACCAAAGAAGATGGCTCCAAACGGATCGGCATGGTCATTCACCAAGTGGAAGCCAAACCCTCTGTGTATTTCATCAAGTTTGATGATGATTTCCATATCTATGTCTATGATTTGGTGAAAAAGTCCTAACTGTTAGGGTAAACTTTGCCACATTTGTGAAAACAAATGTGTACTTTGTAGACATGCAAAATAATGTTACGTTTCAGTGTATTGAAAGCTTTAGGGTCCCTGTTAATCTGACATCTTTGCCAGCATAACTGTTGTTTTGTCCTGAAAAATACAAATTTATGTGGCCATGACATGCTGTGTGTAAGGAATTTGTCATGTTGAAACGATTGGGTGTGTTTGGTGGATGGGGCATGAAAGGAAGGAACAGCTGTAAATTCAGACTGTGAATAAAGATCAGCTAGTATCATAATCAGTTATCTAAAAATGGAATAGGACTTAGCTGGTCTGGTCTAGGGAGGGAGGAGGAGAAGGAACTAGCGATGAGCTGTGGGGGAAGGGAGAAGGGGAGGTGGCTGCTTAGCAGGAGGTGGGGAGGGGTCAGAAATGGAGAGGCTCCCTATTGGGAGGGATGACCTAAGAGGGGTAGGCACACAACTGGGAGGGGGTGAAGAATAACAGAGGGAGAGTGAGATCTTAAGGCTTAGAGGAAAACAGACAGAATAAATTGTGTAGAGAGGGACACAAAGACGTTTAGAAGAGATCCAGAGTAAGGGAGAGAAAGATGAAGTTGGCAGAGATCTGGGGAGAGGCTAAAAGGATACTCAAATGGAGGTCTATGCATGAGTGAGGGACCAGAAGGGGAGGGACATCGAGGAAAGAGGAATTCTAAGATGAAAGACTGACAGAAGAAGTGAGAATACAGACAACAATACATGGGGAGTGTGGTCCATGAGAGATGGGAAGACCCAAGGAAAAATAGGACTTCTGGCAGTATCCAAATTGCCCTCCCTAGCTTTGTGCCCAAAGGAGGTGGCAACAGCCAAAGAAACCAGATGGATTGGAGCTTCCCTAGAAGGACATTTTGACAGGAATGTCTCAAGAGTTAAGCAGGAGCCAAGTTATACCTAAAAGCCTTTTATAATATCAGGGAGTTCATGCCACACCTGCTGAGCAGAACCCAAACCCTCAGCCTAAACACACTAACATGGCACTCCATAAGCAGGGGCCTGCGGGCAGCTTCCTCGTATTTTCCAGAGGACCCAAGAGCAGTAAATCTCAGACCTGAAGGTCTTGGTTCCCTTCCCCTACACTGAATAAACAATTCTTATGGGGAACAGGTCAGTAGGGTGCTCAGAACTTAAGAGATGTGCCACCTTGCATTTGGAAAGCATTTTATCCAGAAAAATGGAAACTTGCTAAACCCAGGTACAGCACTCTCCTCACTGTTCTTCCTCCTCCTGGACTATGCCTGGCCTCCTTACAGAGGAGGGGCATCAGAGGATTGAGCTTAATCTTTCTCTCCTGGGTGTGGGGAATACTTGACTGTCCATGCTTCTTTCAGCAGTTGCCTGAAACCACAGGTGACTTCACCCAATGCTTCACCAGATGGAGGTCTGCTGCCTCCAGAAGCCGCATTCTGGTTATATCCCAACAAAGCCATTGGCTACTGGCATTACACAGGTACCTCCTGACCAGTCTTGCCCACTTCACGCACACGGGGAGCTGTGATGGAAATTTGTGCAGCTCTATTTCCAGGTGAAATAGATGGCATGCGCAGTAGGGCAGGGAGTTGTGACTTTGTATAACTAAGTCCTCCGACTGTATGGTACCACATAGGTGGTTGGTGGGGAGAGGGTGTGGTAACCCCCAATAAATTCCCTCAGAGGTACAATGTCCCAACACATGGGTCTTTGTCCTTCTCTCCTTCTTTCCTTTCCCTGGTCCAGCTGTGGAAGTTTCCTTCAAAACCCTGTCTCTGGTTTTCCCACTCCACACTTCACTGAAATATACCCCTACCCTCAAAGAAACAGTTCTGGTGACTACCCACTGCCCAGGCTTCCTTAACTCCAGGCATAGCAGGGAGGTGGGGAGGCAGGGAGCTTCCAGGAGTTGAAAGAAGTTGGTAATTCCAGTTCATTCTCTCCACCCAACATGGCCTGAAGCTGTTTGCCTCAAGAATTACACAAGGCAAGCCCACCCCACCAGAACAGGGATAAGTTTTTCTTTCATACAGCGCATAATTCAGTCTAGCAAACACCTGCAGGCCACTCATTGGCCAATTTCAGCCCACTGTCATATTTTCATTGATCGTCATGTTTTTATCATTCTCCATTTTTAAATTAGCTACTTAGACATTTGGAGGATTTCACATTTCAAAAATCCACATTTCTGGCTTACCTGAAAAAATAAAAACAAAAACAATAGACCAAGGATTAGGGCCCACATTCCAACAAGGATACAAGCAGCTGGCTCTGAGGAAGGGCTCAGCCATTTTAGACTCAGAATGCTCTCTCAGTGGGGCCACACGCCGAGTTGGCCTTCTTCGCTCTAATAAAATGCCCAGTTGTCTCCTGAAGGCATTTGCATTGGTAGTTTTGGGGCTAGACCCAGGGAAAACTGCCTAACCCCCCTTTGGCTTACTTTAACCCCATTTCATTTTTAATTTATTTGCTCTATCTTCATCTCACCAATACTTAGTTCAGGTGGTCTCTCTGCCAGGCAGTCTTCTAGACACATGTCCTTATGATATGGTTACAAATGAAACAAATAAATAATCTTATCTTCATGGAACTTTCATATTAATGTGGGAGACAGACAGTATCCAAGAGACAATAAGTGAAATATAAAGTAATTTCAAAGTGATAAGTGTTAAGAAGGAAAAAATTAACAGGGGGACTGAAATTCCAGGGAGGAGGTTGAAGAGATGGCCTCACTGAGAGCCTGGTTTTTGCGTAAAGACCTGAAGGCAGTGAGAGAGCTGACCCTGTGGCTGTCTGGGGAATGAGGATTCCAGGTAGCAGGACAGCACGTGCTGAGGTCCCAAGGCAGAGGTAGGCCTGGCATGTTCAAGGAACACTGAGGATACCAGCATGGCTGGAGCTGAGTTAGCAATGTAGAGAATATCAGGAAGTGAGTTCAGAGAGGTGATGTGGATCTGGGAGAAGCAGATAGCTTGGAGCCTTGGAGGGTCTATAATGGAATTTGACTTTTACAGTGAGTGTGGGGGGGAGTCATTCGAGTATTTTCAGCAGAGGCTGGATATGATTTGTTTTATATTTTTCACAGGATCATTCTGGAAGGTCTGGAGTGTTATCTGTTTGTGGTCAAGGTTGGGAAAAGGAAGATAAAATATACCAATGAAACAGAGTAGAGACCTAAAAATAGATTTACATATAGGAAACTTATGTCATAATAGAGGTGATACTTCAGATGAATGATGAAAAGACATTTTTTTCAATAAACGATGCTCCATTAATCTGTTTCCCATATAGCAAAAAAATAAGCATAAATCCCTTCAACGCATCCTACACACAAAAGAAATTCCTCATGGAAAAATGTTAATGCTTAAATTTAGAAGGTAATACTTATAAAAATTTTAGTATAAGATGAAAGTGAGTGTTTTTTTCCCTATGTAAATGGGAAAGATTTATTTTACAGGCAAAATATGCACAAGTAATGAAAGGAAAGTTTGATATGTTTATTTTAAAATATGCAAGCCCCAAATATCAAAAATCATCATATACCAAGTGGAGTCAATGTGATAAGGTTACAAACTGTGATAGTTAAAATGAATTAAAGAAAAATATATTCAGTGAGAAAATAATAGAGTCCATAGAACACTGGGTAAATATATGAATAGGGAATTCACAAATAGATCACAGTCAACAAATATACATTACCTTGATCTGCTGCCCATTACCTTATTGTATCTTGTCCATAATATGTCATCTTCTAGCATACTACATAGTTTACTTAGTTAATAAGTTTATTGTTTCCCTACCAGAATGTAAACCCTGAAAGTGCGTGAGTTTTCTTCCTTAGAATAGTATCTGGCATAACGTAAGTGTTTAATAAACATTTGTTAACTATATGAATCTCATCAGTAACTAGGAAAATGAAAATTAAAGTAACATGATCTCACACACATTAGATCAGCTACACGTGTGAAGTTTGAAAATACATATTGACCAGTTAAACAAGTGGGAGATCCTATACACTCTAGGTGAGCATTTGTCAGAGAGAAATTTGCCATTATCTAGTGATAGCCTAGATAGAAACCGGCATATTTCCAGCAATTTCATTCTTATATATTGTTGGAAGGCAATTATGCATGTGTCTCACATGTTACTGTACATATGGCAAGCAAAACACTGAGAATTCTTTCTTTTGAGGTGTCTTTTGAAAGATGTTTGAGTGGTGAACAGCTTTGGAAGATAGACATAGTATCTCTCTGTCTGAAGTAAAAAGCAGGATTGCTTAGAGTCTTTGGAAGATAGTGATTCCCTCTGGAACAAAGGGCAGGAATGCTTACTCCAATATAATAAAGATAATGTCTCTTTCAAGAGCAAAGGAAAGGGATGCTTACTGCTCCATATAAAAGTTTGAGGTTCCCAAACTGATGTTTCCTCCTTTGTAATTCAACTTACCTTATATGTATGTGTCATGTAACCATTCTTCATAACCCTGTAGGAAGTGGGACTCAGGCTTATAGGGTAAAAACACTGATATTCAGGCTATTTTTATTACTGTGAATAATAAACTATCCTTTGTCTCTGACCAAAAGTCTCATATATTCTACTGGCACCCAAGAAACTGTGGCTGGTAACTTGTTAGCTCACAACTATTGTAAAATTTCATAATCTTCAATCTTCTTCATACTTGTAGCGAAGAGGATAAAAGCTGACAGAGACATGGCTTTCTGTAAGAGGAAGAATGAGGACCTCACGAGCCAGTTAATGGAATTTGAGGGTAATTTATGAGAATTGATGGTGAATGTACAAATCAATTATGCATAAATAGTCCTTAATCTTTTAATGAGGTGGAATTGGGGAAGTAGTTGCAGGATGAGAGCTGAGGGCTCCCTGTCCCCAGTGAGGTCAAAGGTTATATGCACCTGTCTAAGTATGATGGGAAATTTTGGCAAAGGGAAAGTGTCAAACTTCTGTGGGCCTGTTAGATATGGATGCTCAAGTCACTATTTTACCCAGACCGCTGGAAGAAAATGGCATAAAAATGAGCTAATGGGGATTGGGCTGGGTTTAAGTTGGGAAAAGGAAGCCAGTATGACCTTCTGAGTGAAACCTTTTGGGCCAATTCAGTGCACTCTAGTTGTTACCTCTAATCTGAATATATAGTGGGAACAGATACTTGTATTTCTCTGCCCCATAAGTGCCAGATGAAATTCAGCCACATGTAGAGGAGTATTAGTGAGGTGCATAAATCATTCTCCCACCAACCTCCCTGTCCCCTTCTGGGTGCAGAGAATCCCAAGAGGAAAAAAAATCACAGCCCAGATTTAAAGAATTGAAGGAAGCATAGGTGGTAAGAAGTTCAAGGACAGCCATGTGCAAAAAAAGCTGCAGCCTTAGAGAGGGTTATTGTCAAATTCACTTGTTTCTGCTATACTCTCAGCTGTTGCACACAATGTGACTCTAGTTGAATCCATTACACAGACTAATGGTACATGGTACACTTTTAAATTTTGACAACACCTTCTTTCCCGTACTACTGACATCTGAGGATCAAGATCTTTTAGCATTCACATGAAAAGGTCTCCAATATATGTTTCTTGTACTTCTTCAGGGTTACTTAAACTCCACTGGCGTTTCCCAAACTTGGATAGGTCAGAATTTAGAACAAGAGCTTCTACACTCTGATTTCCAAAATTTTCACTATATACTTGATATCCTGATGGTTGATAGTCAGAAGCCTTAGTTTCAACTGCCCAGGCCAGAAAGAGTGGCTGAAAATCCCCAACAAAATTCAAGAGTCTGCTTACTAAGTAATGTTTCTCAGTAGTATGTGGGCAGATTTATAATATTCAGTCCTTCAAACAGTCAAAGAAAAATTGCCTTTTTAAACCCCCTCCCCACCAAAAAGGAAGCCCAGCAGCTAACTGGATCCTCTGGATATTGAAAACTGTGATTGCTTGGACATCGTATTTGGTTCTTTATATCAGGTACTCACAAATTAGCATCTTTAATTGTGGCCCAAAACAACATTCTGCTGTGGATATTGTCCAACAAACTGTGCCATACTCTCTACCTTTGGGGCCCCACAACTATAATGACCCCTTTGAGATTCAAGTCTCTGGGACTGATGACTATCCAATTGGAATCAATAACAAAGGGAAGCAACATCTGCCTGTTTGCAGATAGCCAACATTAATAAAATATTTAAAACATTCAAGACAATGATGTCTTTTTTGTAGATATAACCATATACTAAAAACATAACATATGAAAAACATATGAATTAAAATAATTGACCTAGAAAAGGGCCCTCACCAGAATCCAACCATGCTGAGTTCCATGCTCAGTTTCTTGGACTTCCAGCCTACAAAACTGTAAGAAATAAGTTTCTGTTGCTTATATGACACACACTTTATGGTATTTTGTTATAGCAACCTAAATTGACTAAGATATATAATATATACTTACAATGGAATATTACTCAGTAAGAAAATGGAATAAAGTTCTAATAGATGCTGCAATGAAGATGAACCATAAAAAAGCTGTGCTAAGTGAAAAAAGCCAGACAGTAAATGACAAATACTATATGACTTCATTTGTAAGGATTATCCGAATAGGCAAATTCAGAGAGACAGTAAGTTAACACTGATTAAAAGGCAAATTTTATGTTCTATAAATTTTATCACAATAAAAAGAGGTTAATAGTAAAGGCATCCATGAAATGGCAAAGTAAACACCTCCAAAAGTTTGCCTGTATATAAAGGCAATGTTAGAAAAAGTTATCAGAATCAACATTTTGAGAGCTCTGGAAATTAATCAAAGGCTTGCAGCAACCCAGGGAATATTTTGTTAAGAAAAATAAATGAATCTCAGTAAGAACAGTGAGCTTCATGGTATTATAAATTATCCCAATATAATCTCCCAGTTTCCAGTCCTCAGTACCTTGAACAATAACAGACTACATTCTGAGTATTGGAAAGAGCGGAATGAGGCTGGAGCTTCCCCCCAAAAGACATAATTTGACTTGTTTGGTGGTTCCATTGAAGATGTCAATCAAAAGACTTGTTTTTATTCTACCTCACTCAAACTTATCCAATACTAATAGCTTCTGGGGAGGTGGGGAGAGCATTTGTTCAATGTTGTAAGAGCACAACTGCCTGAGTCAATGGATAACAGTTTGAGGCAAACAGTAGACTAAATAAAACAAATGAGGAATGAAGTGTTCTTAGGGGCTTTGAAAATCTCTGACATATTCCTGGGGATATGGAAAGCCAACTTCATGTGTAGGGCTTTGTGCATGATCAGGAAAGACATTATTCCTCTAAACTCTCATTTATGGTGGACCTTTAGGCTCTCTGAAAGCAGTAAGTGAAGGCTAAGGCAAAGTGGTAAACTACCTGGTTCTATATATGCCAACATACACAAAGTGACTGGAAGACTTATTGGTAACAAGTGATTAAGGTTTAATCAGATTATTTGTTGACAGATTACTTGTTGACTGCTAAGCTCATTGAATTTGAGACTTCAATAGACATACATGAAAAAGTACAAATATTACAGAATTAGTTCAGAAAATTCATGAAACAAACAACAACTATTATAACGAACAGCAATAAAACAAACCTTGGGGATGGGGGGGAGAAACATAATTCTAACACTGCCATATTATGTTATTTTAAATGTCCAGTTCTCAAACAAAAATACAAAGCATGTAAGAAATAAGAAGGTATATACCATATACAAGAAAAAGAGCAATCGGTATAAACTGTCCCTGAGGAAGGGCAAAGATTGGACTTAAAGACATAAATCGGCTATTTTTAAAACATTCATAGGAGGACACTGGCCAAGATGGTGGAGTATAAAAACCCTGAGTTCACCTCCTCTCACAAACCCACCAAAATCACAAATATTTGCAGAACAACCATGAATGAAAAAGACTGGAACCTACCAGAGAAGATATTCTACAAGTAAAAACATAAAGAAGGAAGCAAAAGGAGACAGGTAGGAGGGGTGGACTTGCAATATAATCAAGTCCAAACCCCTGGGTGGGTGACCTACAAAATGAAGAATAATTATATCGCAGAGGTTCTCCTACAGGATGAGAGTTCTAAGCCTCATGGCAGGCTCCCCAGCCCAGGGCGTCCTGCACTAGGAAGACAAGCCCACAGAGCAGGCCAGTGAGGCTTAATTTCAGGAATCACACAGGAATAGGGGAAATAGAGACTTTACTCTTAAAGGGTACACACAAACTTCAAATACACCAAGACTCAGGGCAAAAGCAGTAATTTGATAAGAGCCTGGGCCAGACCTACCTGCTGGTATTGGAGAGTCTCCTGGAGAGGCAGGAGGAGAGGGTAGCTCTGGCATACCCTGGGGACATAGACACTGGTGTAGTCATATTTGGGAACATTCTACCACATGAAAACTGCTGCTAGATGCTGCCACTTTGGGATCCTGCCTCTAGCTCATTAGCCCCAAGACCTGGCCCCACCCAACAGCCCGTAAGTGCCAGTGCTGGGACACCTCAGGCCACCCAACTAAAAGGGCAAGAACACAGTCCAAACCATCAGCAGACAGGCTTCCTAAAGAATTACTGGGCCCACAGCTGCCTCTAGACACATCCCTAGGCATAGCCATGCCCACCAGAGGATCAAGACCCAGCTCCACTAACCAGTGGGCAGACAACATCTCTGCCCTCCAGGAACCCTGCATGAGCCCCTAGAACAGCCTCACTGACCAGGGGGCAGATTCCAGATGCAAGAAAACCACGATACGGCAGCCTGCAAACCCAGGCCGCCCACAGAGGCCAGACCTACCATGGGACCAGATGGACCTTGGCACTGACACTAGCAGTCCAACACAAGCTTGGGGACACCCCAGAAAACATACCTAACCATGTTAGGAACCACCCCCAATATCAGCTATCTGAAACAAGCTCTGGGATTCCTAGGTCCCTAAGTCCTGCAGCCAGACTCCAGGATCAGCTCTGTGTGCCAGTAGTCCAGCACTAACCCAAGGATGTGACTTTACCTGCCAGTGGGCAGGCAACAACCCTGGAGTCTTCAGAACACATAATCCACACACCAAGGAGCCAGCACTAGCACAAGGACTCCCTAGGGTTCTGCAGAAAGCCTCCTCAAGACCAGGCTCTGAAACAGCAGCTAGCAGCAACAACATAAGGCAAGGCCTGGCAACCAATCAGGTTTGGGGCCAACCAAGCCTTCTGGACTGTGCAGACAGTAAGCCTGCCACAACAGAGGGACCTATGCAGCCCTCTTACAGGGGACACTTTGAGCATATAGGTGAGTGACAAGAGGGGAAGTAAACTGCTGGGGTGCATAGGACGTCTCCTAAACAGGCAACTTCTCCAAAGTCAAAAAACATAACTAACACACCACATACTTAAAAATACAAATAGTAACTTAGACAAAAAGAAGTGCAGAGTACTATGTTCCACACGAAGGAATAAGAAAACAAACCCAGAAGTAAAACTAACTGAAGTGCAGATAGACAATCTACCTGGGAAAGAGTTCAGGGTAGTGATCAGAAAGATGATCAAAGAACTCAGAAGAAGGCTGGATGCACAGAGCAAGAAGTTAGAAGTTTTTAACAAAGACAAAATATAAAGAACAACCAAACAGAGATGAAGAATACAGTAACCAAATGAAAAATACACTAGAAGGAATCAGAAAAAAAGAAGAAAAGAAATTACAGGCATGTTAAGAGACTTCTGGAAAAACATCAAGTGCACTAATATTTTCATTATAGGGGTCCCAGAAAGAAAAGAGAGAGAGAAAGAGCCTGAGAAAATATTTGAAGACATACTAGCTGGAAACCTCCCTAACCTGGAAAATGAAAGAGTAACTCAAATCCAGGAAGCTCAGGGAGTCCCAGACAGGTATGAACTAAGTGGAAAAAACCAAGACACATTATAATTGAAATGACAAAAGTGAAAGTCAAAGAGAGAATATTAAAAACATCAAGGATAAAGAAACAAATAATATACAAGGGAGACAAGAAGCCTCAGATCAATTCTGATGTTGTAAATGGACATACTTCCCTGCTAGCAACATTTCCAAAAAGCTTAACAGTTCATCAGTCCTCTGATTTTAAAGGAAAGACATAAGGGAGCAAAAACAATAGGGCTGTGTGAGGCTTGGAAATAGCAAATGATGCATAAAAGATGCTCAACCAGCGACAGCTGTATTTCCAATATGCAGAGTCACAGACTGAAAACCCCATGACATGCTTAATGTTGAGAGTGAAAATGGCACCCTTGCACACACAGTCTTGAATCCAGACCATGTTACAGTAAGTGACAACCCAGTAGTTCTTGGAACTCTGAAATAGCTGTGCTGCTGATGGGGTCTTGGTGCTCCGGCCTGGTGTCAGGGAGAGCCAAGTTCAGGACTTTGGACCACCAGAGACCTCCCAGCCCCACATAATGACAATCGGTGAGAGCTCTCCCAGAGATCTCCACGTCAAACAAGACACAGCTCCACCCAGCAGCCAGCAAGGTCCAGCACTGGATGCCCCATGCCAAACAACTAACAAGACAGGAACATAACCCTACCAATTAGCAGAGAGATTGCCCACTACCTACATACTATGCTGCAATACTATGTTCGCAGGCACCCCAAAACACACCACAAGACATAAAACTGCCCACTAGAAAGACAAGATCCAGCCCCACTCAACAGAACAAAGACACCAGTGCCCTCCACAAAGAAGCCTATACCACAAGCCACTGGGCCAACCTTACCCACTGGGGGCAGACACAAAAAACAAGGGAAACTACGAACCTGCAGATTTTGAAAAGGAGACCACAAACACAGTAAGTTAAACAAAATGAGAAGACAGAGATATATGCAGCAGATGAAGGAGCAAGGTAAAAACCCACCACACCAAACAAATGAAGAGAAAATAGGCATTTTACCTGAATAAGAATTCAGACTACTGATAATAAAGATGATCCAAAATATTGGAAATAAAATGGAGTAAACAAAAGAAATGTTTAACAAGGAACTAGAAGAACTAAAGAGCAGACAAACAATGATGAACAACACAATAAATGAAATTAAAAATGATCTAGAAGGAATCAATAGCAGAATAACTGAGGCAGAAGAATGGATAAGTGACTTGGAAGATAAAATAGTGGAAATAACTACTGCAGACCAGAATAAAGAAAACAGAATGAAAAGAATTGAAGACAGTCTCAGAGACCACTGGGGTAACATTAAATGCAACAACATTCGAATGATAGGGATCCCAGAAGAAGAAGAGAAAAAGAAAGGGACTGAGAAAATATTTGAAGAGATTATAGTTGAAAACTTCCCTAATAAGGGAAAGGAAATAGTCAAGTCAGGAAGAGCAGAGAGGCACATACAGGATATATCCAAGGAGAAACATGCCAAACCACATATTAATCAAACTATCAAAAATTAAATACAAAGAAAAAATATTAAAATCAACAACGGAAAAGCAACAAATAACATAAAAGGGAACCCACATAAGGTTAACAGCTGAACATTCAGCAGAAACTCTGCAAGCCAGAAGGCGGTGGCAGGACATATTTAAAGTGATGAAAGGGAAAAAACTACAACCAAGATTACCCTACCCAGCAAAGATCTCATTCAGATTCAATGCATAAATTAAAATTTTACAAATAAGCAAACATCAAGGGAATTCAGCACCACAAAACAGCTTTACAAAAAATGCTAAAGGGACTGCTGTAGGCAGGAAACCCAAGAGAAGGAGGAGACCTACAATGACAAACACAAAACAATTAACAAAATCATAATATGAACACACATATCGATAACTACCTTAAATGTAAATGGATTAAATGCTCCAACCAACAGACATAGACTGGCTGAATGGATACAAAAAAAAAAAAAAAAAAACACCCATATATATGTTGTCTACAAGAGACCCACTTCAGACCTAGAGACAGATGCAGACTGAAAGTGATGGGATGGGAAAAGATATTCCATGCAAGTGGAAATCAGAAGAAAACTGAAGTACCTATTCTCATGTCAGACAAAATAGACTTTAAAGTAAAGACTATTACAAGACACAAAGAAAGACACTACATAATGATCAAGGGATTATGCAAGAAGAAGATAAAACAATTGTAAATGTATATGCACTCAACATAGGAGCACCTCAATACATAAGGCAAATGCTAACAGTCATAAAGGGGGAAATCAACAGTAACACAAAAATAGTATGGAACTTTAACATCCAACTATCACCAATGGACAGATCATCCCAACTAAAAATAAATAAGGAAACAAACTTTAAACAACACATTAAACAAGATGGACTTAATTGATTTTTATAGTACATTCCATTCAAAAACAACAGAATACACACTTTCTTCTCAAGTGCTCATGGAACATTCTCCAGCATAGATCATATCATGGGTAACAAATCAAGACTCCATAAATTTAAGAAAATTAAAATTGTATCAAGTATATTTTCTGACCACAGTGCTTTGAAACTAGATATAAATTAGAGGCAAAAAAAACTGTAAAAAATACACACACAGGGAGGCCAAACAATACACTAAAAAATAAGCAAGAGATCGCTGAAGAAATCAAATATGAAATCAAAAAATACCTAGAATCAAACGACAATGAAAACAGGAGGGCCCAAAACCTATGTGATGCAGCAAAAGCAGTTTGTTTTTTTCTTAAACATCTTTATTGGACTATAATTGCATTACAATGGTGTGTTAGTTTCTCCTTTATAACAAAGTAAATCCATTATACATATACATATACCCCATATCTTTTCCCTCTTGCGTCTCCCTCCCTTCCACCATCCCTATCCCACCTCTCTAGGTGGTCACAAAGCACAGAGCTGATCTACCTATGCTATGCGGCTGCTTCCCACTAGCTATCTAGTTTACATTTGGTAGTGTATATATGCCCATGCCACTCTCTCACTTTGTCCCAGCTTACCCTTCCCCCTAACCGTGTGCTCAAATCCATTCTGTAGTAGGTGTCCATCTTTATTCCCGTCTTGCCCCTAGGTTCTTCATGACAATTTCTGTTTTTATTATTTTTTTAATTTCCATATATGAGTTAGAATATGGTATTTGTTTTTCTCTTTCTGACTTACGTCACTCTGTATGACAGACTCTAGGTCCATCCACCTCACTACAAATAACTCAGTTTCGTTTCTTTTTATGGCTCAGTAATATTGCATTGTATATATGTGCCAAATCTTCTTTATTCATTCATCTGTCAAAGGACAGTTAGGTTGTTTCCATGTCCTGGTTCCTGTAAACAGAGCTGTAATGAATATTGTGGTACATGACTCTTTTTGAATTATGGTTTCTTGGGGTATATGCCCAGTAGTGGAATTGCTAGGTAATACGGTAGTTATATTTTTAGTTTTTTAAGGAACCTCCATACTGTTGTCCATAGTGGCTGTATCAAATTACATTCCCACCAGACGTGCAAGAGAGTTCCCTTTTCTCCACTCTGTAACCAGCATTTATTGTTTGTAGATATTTTGATGATGGCCATTCTGACAGGTGTGAGATGATATCTCATTGCAGTTGTGAGTTACATTACTCTAATGATTAATGATGTTAAGCTTTCTTTCATGAGTTTGTTGGCAATCTGTATATCTTCTTAGGAGAAATGTCTATTTACGTATTCTGCCCACTTTTGGATTGGCTTGTTTGTTCTTTTGATAATGAGCGGCATGTGCTGCTTGTAAATTTTGGAGATTACTCCTTTGTCAATTGCTTCATTTGCAAATATTTTCTCCCATACTTAAGGTTGTCTATTTCTCTTATTTATGGTTTCCTTTGCTGTGCAAAAGCTTTCAACTTTGATTAGGTCCCAATTGTTTACTTTGCTTTCATTTAAATTTTTCTAGGAGGTGGGTCAAAAAGGATCTTGCTGTGATTTATATCATAGAGTGTCCTGCCTACGTTTTCCTCTAAAAGTTCTATAGCATCTGGCCTTACATTTAGGTCTTTAATCCATTTTTTTACATCTTTATTGGAGTATAATTGCTTTACAATGGTGTGTTAGTTTCTGCTTTATAACAAAGTGAACCAGTTATACATACACATATGTTCCCATATCTCTTCCCTCTTGCATCTCCCTCCCTCCCACACTCCCTATCCCACCTCTCTAGGTGGTCACAAAGCACCGAGCTGATCTCTCTGTGCTATGAGGCTGCTTCCCACTAACTATCTATTTTATGTTTGGTAGTGTATATATGTCTATGCCAATCTCTCACTTGGTCACAGCTTACACATCCCCCTCCCCATATCCTCAAGTCCACTCTCTAGTAGGTCTGTGTCTTTATTCCTATCTTACACCAAGGTTTTTCATGACATTTTTTTCTTAAATTCCATATATATGTGTTAGCATACAGTATTTGCCTTTCTCTTTCTAACTTCACTCTGTATGACAGACTCTAGGTCCATCTACCTCATTACAAATAGCTCAATTTCGTTTCTTTTAATGGCTGAGTAATATTCCATTGTATATATGTGCCACATCTTCTTTATCCATTCATCCGATGATGGACACTTAGGTTGCTTCCATCTCCTGGTTACTGTAAATAGAGCTGTAATGAACATTTTGGTACATGACTCTTCTAGAATTATGGTTTTCTCAGGGTATATGCCCGGTAGTGGGATTGCTGGGTCATATGGTAGTTTTATTTGTAGATTTTTAACGAAACTCCATACTGTTCTCCATAGTGGCTGTACCAATTCACATTCTCTCCAGCAGTGCAAGAGTGTTCCCTTTTCTCCACACCCTCTCCAGCATCTACTGTTTCTAGATTTTTTGATGATGGCCATTCTGACTGGTGTGAGATGATATCTCACTGTGGTTTTGATTTGCATTTCTCTAATGATTAATGATGTTGAGCATTCTTTCATGTGTTTGTTAGCAATCTGTATATCTTCTTTGGAGAAATGTCTATTTGAGTCTTCTGCCATAATTGGATTGGATTGTTGGGTTTTTTTGTTATTGAGTTGCATGAGCTGCTTGTAAATCGTAGAGATTAATCCTTTGTCAGTTGCTTCATTTGCTAGTATTTTCTCCCATTCTGAGGGTTTTCTTTTGGTATTGTTTATGATTTCCTTTGCTGAGCAAAAGCCTTTAAGTTTCACTAGGACCATTTGTTTATTTCCGTTTTTATTTCCATTTCTCTAGGAGGTGGGTCAAAATGGATCTTGCTGTGATATATGACATAGAGTGTTCTGCCAATGTTTTCCTCTAAAAGTTTGTTAGTTTTTGGCCTTACATTTAGGTCTTTAACCCATTTTGACCTTATTTCTGTATATGGTGTTAGGGAGTGTTCTAATCTCATACTTTTACATGTACATGTCCAGTGTTCCCAGCACCAATTATTGAAAAGGCTGTCCTTTCTCCACAGTACATTCCTGCCTCTTTTATCAAAGATAAGGCGACCATATGTGCGTGGGCTTATCTCTCGACTTTCTATCCTGTTCTACTGACCTATGTTTCTGTTTTTGTGCCAGTACCAAGCTGTCTTGATTACTGTAACTTTGTGGTATAATCTGAAGTCAGGGAGCCTGATTCCTCCAGCGCTGTGTTTCAGTCTCCAGATTGCCTTGGCTATTCGGAGTCTTTTTGTTTCCATACAAATTGTGAAAATATTTGTTCTAGTTCTGTGAAAAATGGCAGTGGTAGTTTGATAGGGATTGCATTCAATATGTAGATTGCTTTGGGTAGTAGAGTCATTTTCACAATGTTGATTCTTCCAATCCAAGAACATGGTATATCTCTCCATCTATTTGTATCACCTTTAACTTCTTTCATCAGTGTCTTATAATTTTCTGCATAGAAGTCTTTTTTCTTCTTAGGTAGGTTTATTCCAAGATATTTTATTATTTTTGTTGCAATGGTAAATGGGAGTGTTTTTTTTAAATCATTATTAGAGTATAATTGTTTTACAATTGTGTGTTAGTTTCTGCTTTATAACAAAGTGAATCAGTTATATATATATACATATGTTCCCATATCTCTTCTTTCTTGCATCTCCCTCCCTCAAACTCTCCCTATCCAACCCCTCTAGGTGGTCACAAACCACTGAGCTAATCTTCCTGTGTTATGCGGCTGCTTCTCATAGCTATCTACCGTACGTTTGGTAGTGCATATATGTCAAAGCCTCTTGCTCGCTTTCTCCAGCTTACCCTTCTCCCTCCTCATATACTCAAGTCCATTCTCTAGTAGGTCTGTGTCGTTATTCCTGTCTTACACTTAGGTTCTTCATGACAGTTTTTTCTTAAATTCCATATATATGTGTTTGCATACTTCATTTGTCTTTCTCTTTCTGATTTACTTCACTCTGTATGACAGACTCAGTCTATGCACCTCATTACAAACAGCTCAATTTCGTTTATTTTAATGGCTGAGTAATATTCCACTGTATATATGTGCCACACTTCCTTATCCATTCATCCGATGATGGACAGTTTGGTTGTTTCCATCTCCTGGCTATTGTAAATAGAGCTGCAATGAATATTTTGGTACATGACTCCTTTTGAATTATGGTTTTCTCAGGGTATATGCCCAGTAGTGGGATTGCTGGGTCATAGGGTCTTTCTATTTGTAGTTTTTTAAGGAACCTCCATACTGTTACCCATAGTAGTTGTACCAATTCACATTCCTACCAGCAGTGCAAGAGTGTTCCCTTTTCTCCACACCCTCTCCAGCATTTATTGTTTCTAGATTTTTTGATGATGGCCATTCTGACTGGTGTGAGATGATATCTCATTGTAGTTTTGGTTTGCATTTCTCTAATGATTAATGATGTTGAGCATTATTTCATGTGCTTGTTGGCAGTCTGTATATCTTCTTTGGAGAAATGTCTATTTAGGTCTTCTGCCCATTTTTGTATTGGGTTGTTTGTTTCTTTGTTATTGAGCTGCATGGGCTGCTTATAAATTTGGACATTAATCCTTTTTCAGTTGCTTTATTTGCAAAAATTTTCTCCCATTCCGAAGGTTGTCTTTTGCTCTCGTTTATGGTTTCCTTTTCTGTGCAAAAGGTTTAAAGTTTCATTAGATCCCATTTGTTTATTTTTGTTTTTATATCCATTTCTCTAGGAGGTGGGTCAAAAAGGATCTTGCTGTGATTTATGTCATAGAGTGTTCTGCCTATGATTTCCTCTAAGAGTTTGATAGTTTCTGCCCTTACATTTAGGTCGTTAATCCATTTTGAGCTTATTTTTGTGTATGGAGTTAGGGAGTGATCTAATCTCATACTTTTACATGTACGTGTCCACTTTTCCCAGCACCACTCATTGAAGAGGCTGTCCTTTCTCCACTGTACATTACTGCCTCCTTTATCAAAGATTAGGTGACCATATGTGCGTGGGTTTATCTCTGGCATTTCTATCCTGTTCCATTGATCTATCTTTCTGTTTTGTTCCGGCACCATACTGTCATGATTACTGTAGCTTTGCAGTATAATCTGAAGCCAGGGAACCTGAATCCTCCAGCTCCGTTATTTGTTCTCAAGATTGCATTGGCTATCAAGCATCTTTTGTGTTTCCATACAAATTGTGAAATTTTTTGTTCTACTTCTGTGAAAAATGCCAGAGGTATTTTGATATGGATTGCACTGAATCTGTAGATTGCTTTGGGTAGTAGAGTCATTTTCACAATGTTGATTCTTCCAATGCAAGAACATGGTATGTCTCTCCATCTATTTCTCTCATCAGTGTCTTATAATTCTCTGCATACGGGTCTTTTGTCTCCCTAGGTAGGTTTATTCCTAGATATTTTATTCTTCTGGTTGCAATGATAAATGGGAGTGTTTTCTTGATTCCACTTTCAGATTTTTCATCATTAATATATAGGAATGCCACATATTTCTGTGCATTAATTTTGTATCCTGCTACTTTACCACATTAATTGATTGGATCTAGTAGTTTTCTGGTAGCATCTTTAGGATTCTCTCTGTATATTATCATGTCATCTGCAGACAGTGACATCTTTACTTCTTCTTTTCCTATTTGGATTCCTTTTATTTCCTTTTCTTCTCTGATTGTTGTGGTTAAAACTTCGAAAACTATGTTGAATAAGAGTGATTAGACTGGACAGACTTGTCTTGTTCCTAATCTTAATGGAAACGCTTTCAGTTTTTCATCATTGAGGATGATGTTTGCTGTGGGCTTGTCATATATGGCCTTTACTACGTTGAGGAAAGTTCCCTCTGTGCCTACTTTCTGGAGGATTTTTATCAGATATGCTGTGCAAAAGCTTTGAAGTTTCATGAGGTCCCATTTGTTTATTTTTGTTTTTATTTCCATTTCTCTAGCAGGGGGGTCAAAAAGGATCTTGCTGTGATTCATGTCATAGAGTGTTCTGTCTATGTTTTCCTCTAAGAGTTTGATAGTTTCTGGCCTTACATTTAGGTCTATAATCCATTTTGAGCTTATTTTTTGTACGGTGTTAGGGAGTGATCTAATCTCATACTTTTACATATACCTGTCCAGTTTTCCTAGCAGCACTTACTGAAGAGGCTGTCCCTTCTCCGCTGTACATTCCTGCCTCCTTTATCAAAGATAAGGTGACCATATGTGCGTCTGTTTATCTGTGGGCTTTCTATCCTGTTCCATTGATCTATCGTTCTTTTTTTGTGCCAGTGTCACAGTGTCTTGATTACTGTAGCGTTGTAGTAAAATCTGAAATCAGGGAGCCTGATTCCTCCAACTCTGTTTTTCGTTCTCAACATTGCTTTGGCTATTTGGGGTCTTTTGTGTTTCCATACAAATTGTGAATATTTTTGTTCAAGTTCTGTGAAAAATGCCAGTGATAGTTTGATAGTGATTGCATTGAATGTGTAGATTGCTTAAGGTAGTAGAGTCATTTTCAGAATGTTGATACTTCAAATCCAAGAACATGGTATATCTCGCCATCTATTTGTATCATCTTTAATTTCTTTCATCAGTGTCTTATAATTTTCTGCATAAAGGTCTTTTGTCTGCTTAGGTAGGTTTATTCCTACATATTTTATTCTTTTTGTTGCAAAGCTAAATGGGAGTGTTTTCTTGATTTCACTTTCAGATTT
This sequence comes from Phocoena sinus, assembly GCF_008692025.1. Lineage (NCBI taxonomy): Eukaryota > Metazoa > Chordata > Mammalia > Artiodactyla > Phocoenidae > Phocoena > Phocoena sinus. Next base: position 50,244,864 of record NC_045784.1, on the reverse strand, counting down.
TTCATCATTAGTGTATAGGGATGCCAGAGATTTCTGTGCATTAATTTTGTATCCTGCGACTTTACCAAATTCATTGATTAGCTCTAGTAATTTTCTGGTAACATCTTTAGGGTTCTCTATGTATAGTATCATGTCATCTGCAAACACTGAGAGCTTTACTTCTTTACCAATTTGGATTCCTTTTATTTCCTTTTCTTCTCTGATGGCTGTGGCTAAAACTTCCACAACTCTGTAGAATAAGAGTGGTGAGAGTGGGCAACCTTGTCTTGTTCCTGATCTTAGTGGAAATGCTTTCAGTTTTTCTCCATTGAGAACGATGTTGGCTGTGGTTTTGTCATATATGGCCTTTACTATGTTGAGGAAAGTTCCCTCTGTGCCTACTTTCTGGAGGATTTTTATCAGATATGGTTGTTGAATTTTGTCGAAAGCTTTCATTGCATCTATTGAGATGACCATATGGTTTTTCTCCTTCAATTTGTTAATATGGTTTATCACATTGATTGATTTGCATATATAAAAGAATCCTTGCTTTCCTGGAATAAAACCCACTTCATCTTAGTGCATCATTCTTTTAATGTGCTGTTAGATTCTGTTTGCTAGTATTTTGTTCAGAATTTTTGCATCTATGTTCATCACTGATATTGGCCTGTAGTTTTCTTTCTTTGTGACATCCTTGTCTTCTTTTGGTATCAAGGTGATGGTGGTCTCATAGAAGGAATTTGGGAGTGTTCCTCCCTCTCCTATATTTTGGAAGAGTTTGAGAAGGATAGGTGTTAGCTCTTCTCTAAATGTTTGATAGAATTCGCCTGTGAAGTCAACTGGTCCTAGGCTTTTGTTTGTTGGAAGATTTTTAATCACAGTTTCTATTTCAGTGCTTGTGATTGGTCTGTTCATATTTTCTATTACCTTCTGATTTAGTCTTTGCAAGTTGTTCATTTCTAAGAATTTGTCCATTTCTTCCCGGTTGTCCATTTTATTGGCATAGAGTTGCTTGTAGTAATCTCTCATGATCTTTTGTATTGCTGAAGTGTCAGTTGTTACATCTCCTTTTTCATTTCTAATTCTATTGATTTGAGTCTTCTCCCTTTTTTTCTTGATGAGTCTGGCTAATGGTTTATTGATTTTGTTTATATTCTCAAAGAACCAGCTTTTAGCTTTATTGTTCCATGCTATAATTTCCGTCATTTCTTTTTCATTTTTTTCCAATCTGATTTTTATGATTTCTTTCCTTCTGTTAACTTGTGGGGTTGTTTATTCTTCTTTCTCTAATTGCTTTAGATGCAAGTGTAAGTCGTTTATTCGAGATGTTTCCTGTTTCTCAAGGTAGGATTGTATTGCTATAAACTTCCCTTGTAGAACTGCTTTTGCTGCATCCCATAGATTTTGGGTCGTGGTGTCTCCATTGTCATTTGTCTTAGTTATTTTTTATTTCCTCTTTGATTTCCTCAGTGATCACTTCGTTATTATGTAGTGTATTTTGTTTTCCTCCAGTTGTGTGTATTTTTTACACATCTTTTCCTGTACTTGATATCTAATCTCATAGCATTGTGTTCAGAAAAGATATGTGATACAATTTCAATTTTCTGAAATTTACCACGGCTTAATTTCTGACTGAAGATATGATCTATCCTCGAGAATGTTTCATGAGCACTTGAAAAAAATGTGCATTCTGTTGTTTTTGGATGGAAAGTCCTATAAATATAAATTAAGTCCATCTTGTTTAATGTATCATTTAAAGCTTGTGTTTCCTTATTTATTTTCATATTAGATGATCTCTCCATTGGTGAAAGTGCAGTGTTATAGTCCCTTACTATGAATGTGTTACTCTCAATTTCCCCTTTTATGGCTCTTAGTATTTGCCTTATGTATTGTGGTGCCCCTATGTTGGGTACATAACTATTTACAATTGTTATATCTACTTCTTGGATCGATCCCTTTATCATTATGTAGTGTCCTTCTTTGTCTCTTTTATTAGACTTTTTTCTTTCTAACATCTTTATTGGGGTATAATTGCTTTACAATGGTGTGTTAGTTTCTGCTTTATAACAAAGTGAATCAGTTATACATATACATATGTTCCCAGATCTCTTCCCGCTTGCATCTCCCTCCCTCGCACACTTCCTGTCCCACCTCTCCAGGCGGTCACAAAGCACCAAGCCAATATCCCTGTGCCATGCGGCTGCTTCCCACTAGCTATCTACCATACGTTTGTTAGTGTATATATGTCCAAGACTCTCTCTCGCCCTGCCACAACTCACCCTTTCCCCTCCCCATATCCTCAAGTCTGTTCTCCAGTAGGTCTGTGTCTTTATTCCTGTCTTACCCCTAGGTTCTTCATGATATTTTTTTTCTTAAATTCCATACATATGTGTTTGCATACTTCATTTGTCTTTCTCTTTCTGACTTACTTCACTCTGTATGACAGACTCTAGGTTATCCACCTCATTACAAATAGCTCAACTTCGTTTCTTTTTATGGCTGAGTAATATTCCATTGTGTATATGTGACACATATTCTTTATCCATTCATCTGAAAATGCACACTTAGGTTGTTTCCGTCTCCAGGCTATTGTAAATAGAGCTGCAATGAACATTTTGGTACATGACTCTTTTTGAATTATGGTTTTCTCAGGGTATCTGCCCAGTAGTGGGATTGCTGGGTCATATGGTAGTTCTATTTGTAGTTTTATAAGTAACCTCCATACTGCTCTCCATACTGGCTGTACCAATTCACATTCCCACCAGCAGTGCAACAGTGTTCCCTTTTGTCTATACCCTCTGCTGCATTTACTGTTTCTCGATTTTTCGATGATGGCCATTCTGACTGGTGTGAGATGATATCTCATTGTAGCTTTGGATTTGCATTTCTCTAATGATTAATGATGTTGAGCATTCTTTCGTGTGTTGGTTGTCAGTCTGTATATCTTCTTTGGAGAAATGTCTATTTAGGTCTTCTGCCCATTTATGGATTGGGTTGTTTGTTTTTTTGTTATTGAGCTGCATGTGCTGCTTATAAATTTTGGAACTTAATCCTTTGTTATTTGCTTCATTTGCAAATATTTCCTCCCATTCTGAGGGTTGTCTTTTGGTCTTCTTTACGGCTTCCTTTGCTGTGCAAAAGCTTTGAAGTTTCATTAGGTCTCTTTTGTTTATTTTTGTTTTTATTTACATTTCTCTAGGAGGTGTGTCAGAAAGGATCTTGCTGTGATATATGTCATAGAGTGTTCTGCCTATGTTTTCCTCTAAGAGTTTGATAGTTTCTGGCCTTACATTTAGGTCATTAATCCGTTTTGAGCTTATGTTTGTGTATGGTGTTAGGGAGGGAGTGATCTAATCGCACACTTTTACATGTATCTGTCCAGTTTTCCCAGCACCATTTATTGAAGAGGCTGTCCTTTCTCCAGTGTACATTCCTGCCACCTTTATCAAACATAAGGTGTCCATATGTCTGTGGGTTTATCTCTGGGCTTTCTATCCTGTTCCATTGATCTGTCTGTTTTTGTGCCAGTACCATAATGTCTTGATTACTGTAGCTTTGTAGTATAGTCTGAACTCAGGGAGCCTGATTCCTCCATCTCCTTTTTTCATTCTCAAGATTGCTTTGGATATTCGGGGTGTTTTTTGTTTCCATACAAATTGTGAAATTTTTTGTTCTAGTTCTGTGAAAAATGCCAGTGGTAGTTTGATAGGGATTGCATTGAATCTATAGATTGCTTTGGGTAGTAGAGTCATTTTCACAATGTTGTTTCTTCCCATCCAAGAACATGGTATATCTCTCCATCTATTTGTATCATCTTTAATTTCTTTCATCACTGTCTTATAATTTTCTGCATACGGGTCTTTTGTCTCCTTAGGTAGGTTTATTCCTAGATATTTTATTCTTTTTGTTGCAATGGTAAATAGGAATGTTTTCTTGATTTCACTTTCAGATTTTTCATCATTAGTATATAGGAAAGCCAGAGATTTCTGTGCATTAATTTTGTATCCTGCTACTTTACTAAATTCATTGGTTAGCTGTAGTTGTTTTCTGGTAGCATCTTTAGGATTCTCTATTTATAGTATCATGTCATCTGCAAACAGTGACAGCTTTACTTCTTCTTTTCCGATTTGGATTCCTTTTACTTCCTTTTCTTCTCTGATGGCTGTGGCTAAAACTTCCAAAACTATGTTGAATAAGAGTGGTGAGAGTGGGCAACCTTGTCTTATTCCTGATCTAACTGGAAATGCTTTCAGTTTTTCACCATTGAGAATGATGTTGGCTGTGGGCTTGTCATATATGGCCTTTATTATGTTGAGGAAAGTTCCCTCTATGCCTACTTTCTGCAGGGTTTTTATCATAAATGGGTGTTGAATTTTGTCAAAAGCTTTCTCTGCATCTATTGAGATGATCATATGGTTTTTCTCTTTAATTTGTTTATATGCTTTATCACATTGATTGATTTGCGTATATTGAAGAATCCTTGCATCCCTGGAATACGCCCCACTTGCTCATGGTGTATGATCCTTTTAATGTGTTGTTGGATTCTGTTTGCTAGTATTTTGTTGAGGATTTTTGCATCTATATTCATCAGTGATATTGGTCTGTAGTTTTCTTTCTTTGTGACATCCTTGTCTGGTTTTGGTATCAAGGTGATGGTGGCCTCATAGAATGAATTTGGGAGTGTTCCCACTCTGCTATATTTTGGAAGAGTTTGAGAAGGATAGGTTTTAGCTCTTCTCTAAATGTTTGCTAGAATTCGCCTGTGAAGCCATTTGGTCCTGGGCTTTTTTTTGTTGGAAGATTTTTAATCACAATTTCAATTTCAGTGCTTGTGATTAGTCTGTTCATATTTTCTATTTCTTCCTGATTCAGTTTTGCCAGGTTGTGTATTTCTAAGAATTTGTCCATTTCTTCCAGAATGTCCATTTTATTGGCATAGAGTTGCTTGTAGTAATCTCTCAAGATCTTTTTTATTTCTGCACTGTCAGTTGTTACTTCTCCTTTTTCATTTCTAACTCTATTGATTTGAGTCGTCTCCCTTCTTTTCTTGATGAGTCTGGGTAGTGGTTTATCTATTTCGTTTACCTTCTCAAAGAAACAGATTTTCGTTTTACTGATCTTTGCTATTGTTCCCTTCATTTCTTTTTCATTTATTTCTGATCTGATTTTTATTATTTCTTTCCTTCTGCCAGCTTTGGGTTTTTTTTGTTCTTTCTCTGACTGCTTGAGGTGCAAGGTTAGGTTCTTTATTAGAGATGTTTCCTGCTTCCTTAGGTGCACTTGTATCGCTATAAACTTCCCCCTTACAATGGCTTTTGCTGCATCCCTTACATTTAGGGTCGTTGTGTCTCCATTGTCATTTGTTTCCAGGTATTTTTTTATTTCTTCTTTGATTTCTTCAGTGATCACTTCATTATTAAGTAGTGTATTGTTTAGCCTCCATGTGTTTGTATTTTTTACAGATCTTTTCCTGTAATTGATATCTAGTCTCATGGCATTGTGGTCGGAAAACATACCTGATACAATTTCGATTTTCTTTAATTTACCAAGACTTGATTTGTTACCCAAGATATGATCTATCCTGGAGAATGTTCCATGAGCACTTGAGAAAAATGTGTATAGTGTTGTTTTTGGATGGAGTGTCCTATAAATATCAATTAAATCCGTCTTGTTTAATGTATCAAAGTTCATGTTTCCTTATTTATTTTCATTTTGGATGATCTGTCCATGGGTGAAAGTGGAGTGTTAAAGTCCCCTACTATGAATGTGTTACTGTCGATCTCCCCTTTTATGGCTGTTAGTATTTGCCTTATGTATTGAGGTGCTCCTATGTTGGGTCCATGAATATTTACAATTGCTATATCTTCTTCTTGGATCGATCCCTTGATCATTATGTAGTGTCCTTCTTTGTCCCTTCTAATAGTCTTTATTTTAATGTCTATTTTTTCTGATATGAGAATTGCTACTCCAGCTTTCTTTTGGTTTCCATTTGCATGAAATATCTTTTTCCATCTCCTTACTTATGTCTGTATGTGTCTCTAGGTCTGAAGTGGGTCTCTTGTAGACAGCAAATATATGCTTCTTGCTTTTGTATCGATTCAGCCAGTCTGTGTCCTTTGGTGGGAGCATTTAGTCCATTTACATTTTAGGTAATTATCGATATGTATGTTCCTATTCCCATTTTCTTAATTGTTTTGGGTTCGTTATTGTAGGTCTTTTCCTTCTCTTGTGTTTCTTGCCTAGAGAAGTTCCTTTAGCAGTTGTAGAGCTGGTTTGGTGGTGCTGAACTCTCTCAGCTTTTGCTTGTCTGTAAAGGTTTTAATTTCTCCATCAAATCTGAATGAGATTCTTGCTGGGTAGAGTAATCTTGGTTGCAGGTTTTTCTCCTTCATCACTTTCAGTATATCCTGCCACTCCCTTCTGGCTTGCAGAGTTTCTGCTGAAAGATCACTGTTAACCTTATGGGGATTCCCTTGTGTGTTATTTGTTGTTTTTCCCTTGCTGCTTTTAATATGTTTTCTTCTTATTTAATTTTTGACAGTTTGATTAATATGTATCTTGGCGTATTTCTCCTTGGATTTATCCTGTATGGACTGTCTGTGCTTCCTGGACTTGATTAACTATTTCCTTTCCCATATTAGGGAGGTTTTCAACTATAATCTCTTCAAATATTTTCTCAGTCCCTTTCTTTTTCTCTTCTTCTTCTGGAACCCCTATAATTCGAATGTTGGTGCATTTAATATTGTCCCAGAGGTCTCTGAGACTGTCCTTAGTTCTTTTCATTCTTTTTTCTTTATTCTGCTCTGCATTAGTTATTTCCACTATTTTATCTTCCAGGTCACTTATCTGTTCTTCTGCCTCAGTTATTCTGCTATTGATCCCATCTAGAGTATTTTTAATTTCATTTATTGTGTTGTTCATCATTGTTTGTTTCATCTTTAGTTCTTGTAGGTCCTTGTTAAATGTTTCTTGCATTTTGTCTATTCTATTTCCAAGATTTTGCATCATCTTTTCTATCATTATTCTGAATTCTTTTTCAAGTAGACTGCCTATTTCCTCTTCATTTGTTAGGTCTGGTGGGTTTTTACCTTGCTCCTTCATCTGCTGTGTGTTTTTCTGTCTTCTCATTTTGCTTATCTTACTGTGTTTGGTGTCTCCTTTTTGCAGGCTGCAGGTTCGTAGTTCGTGCTGTTTTGGGTGTCTGTCCACAGTGGCTCAGGTTGGTTCAGTGGGTTGTGTAGGCTTCCTGGTGGAGGGGACTTGTGCCTGTTTTCTGGTGTATGAGGCTGTATCTTGTCTTTCTTGTGGGCAGGTTCACTTCTGGTGGTGTGTTTTGGGGTGTCTGTCGACTTAGTATATTTTGTGCAGCCTCGCTGCTAATGGGTGGGGTTGTGTTACTGTCTTGCTAGTTGTTTGGCATAGGATGTCCAGCACTGTAGCTTGCTGATCGTTGAGTGAAGCTGGGTGCTGGTGTTGAGATGGAGATCTCTGGGAAATTTTTGCCATTTGATATTATGTGCAGCTGGGTGGTCTCTTCTGGACCAGTGTCCTGAAGTTGGCTCTCCCACCTCAGGGGCTCAGCACTAACTCCTGGCTGCAGCACCAAGAGCCTTTCATCCACATGGCTCAGAAGAAAAGGGTGAGAAAGTAGAAAGAAAGAATTGGTAGAAGTAGAAAAAAATAAAGAAAGAAAGGAGGGAGGGAGGGATGGAGCAAGGAAGTAAGGAGGGAAGGAAGGAAAAAAAGAAAGAAAGATGATAAAGTAAAATAAAATTAAGTAAGATAAAATACAATAAAGTTAATAAAATGAAAAAATAATTATTAAGAGGAAAAAACCCAAAAAACAAAAAAATGGATGGTTAGAACTCTGGAACAAATGGTGGAAGGAAAGCTATACAGACAAAATCTCACACAGAAGCATACATACACACACTCACAAAAAGAGGAAAAGAGGAAAAAATCATAAATCTTGGTGTCAAAGTCCACCTCCTCAATTTGGGATGATTCGTTGTCTAAAGGAGGGAAGGAAGGAAAGAAAGAACGAAGATAAAGTAAAATAAAATAAAGTTATTAAAACAAAAATTAATTATCAAGAGAAAAATTTTTTAAAATATGGATGGATAGAACCCTCGGATAAATGGTAGAAATAAAGCTATACAGACAAAATCTCACACACAAGCATACACATACACACTCACACAAAAAGGAAAAGGGGATAAAATAATAAATCTTGCTCTCAAAGTCCACCTCCTTTCTTTGGGATGATTCGTTGTCTATTCATGTATTCCACAGATGCAGGGTACATCAAGTTGATTGTGGAGCTCTAATCCGCTGCTTCTGCGGCTGCTGGGAGAGATTTCCCTTTCTCTTCTTTGTTCTCACAGCTCCCAAGTGCTCAGCTTTGGATCTGGCCACACCTGTATGTGTAGGTCACCTGAGGGTGTCTGTTCTTTGCTCAGACAGGACGGGGTTAAAGGAGTTGCTGACTCGGAGGCTCTGGCTCATTCAGGCCGGGGGTAGGGAGGGTCACGGAGTGAAGGGCGAGCCTGCGGCAGCACAGACCGGCGTGATGTTAACCCAGCCTGAGGGGAGCCAAGCGTTCTCCCCGGGGAGTTGTCCCTGGATCCCGGGACCCTGGCAGTAGTGGGCTGCACAGTCTCCCCAGAAGGGGGTTGTGTATAGTGACCTGTGCTCGCACACAGGTTTCTTGGTGGCAGCAGCACCAGCCTTAGCGTCTCATGTTTGTCTCTGGGGTCCATGCTTTTAGCCGCAGCTTGCGCCCGTCTCTGGAGCTCCTTTAAGCAGCGTTCTTAATCCCCTCTCGTCATGCACCAGGAAATAAAGAGGGAAGAAACAGTCTCTTGCCTCTTCGTCAGGTCCAGACTTTTTCCCGGACTCCCTCCCGGCCAGCCGTGGCGTGCTAACCCCCTGCAGGCTGTGTTCACGCAGCAAACACTAGTCCTCTCCCTGCGCTCTGACCGAAACCTGAGCCTCAGCTCCCAGCCCCGCCAGCTCTGGCCGGGGAGCAGACAATCCTCTTGGGCTGGTGAGTGCCGGTCGGCCCTGATCCTCTGTGCGGGAATCTCTCTGCTTTGCCCTCCGCACTCCTGTTGCTGTGCTCTCCTCCGTGGCTCCAAAGCTCCCCCACTCCGCCACCCGCAGTCTCCACCTGTGAAGGGGCTTCCTAGTGTGTGGAAACCTTTCCTCCTTCACGGCTCCCTGCCACTGATGCAGGTCCCGTCCCTATTCTTTTGTATGTGTTTATTCTTTTTTCTTTTGCCCTACCCAGGTACGTGGGGGGTTTCTTGCCTTTTGGGAGGTCTGAGGTCTTCTGCCAGCGTTCAGTAGGTGTTCTGTAGGAGTTGTTCCACGTGTAGATGTATTTCTGGTGTATCTGTGGGGAGGAAGGTGATCTCCACATGTTACTCTTCCACCATCTTCCCGGAAGTCTCTAGAACTGCTTTTGATGCATCCAATAGATTTTGGATGGTCGTGTCTCCATTGTAATTTGTTTCTAGGTATTTTGTTATTTCCTCTTTGATTACTTCAGTGATCACTTCGTTATTAAGTAGTGCATTGTTTAGCCTCCCTGTGTTTGTAGTACCAATCTTTTCCTGTAATTGATATCTAGTCTCATAGCATTGTTGTCAGAAAAGATGCTTGATTTCAATTTCAATTTTCTTAAATTTACTAATTCTTTATTTGTGACCCAAGATATGATCTATCCTGGAGAATGTTCCATGAACACTTGAGAAAAATGTGTACTCTCTTGTTTTTGTATGGAATGTCCTATAAATATCAATTAAGTCCATTTGTTTAATGTATCATTTAAAGCTTGTGTTTCCTTATTTATTTTCATTTTGTTTGATCTGTCCATTTGTGAAAGTGGGATGTTAAGGTCCGCTACTCTGATTGTGTTACTGTCGATTTCCCCTTTTATGGCTGTTAGTATTTGCCTTATATATTGAGGTGCTCCTATATTACGTACATAAATATTTACAGTTGTTATATCTATTTCTCGGATCGATCCCTTGATCATTTTGTAGTGTCCTTCTTTGTCTCTTGTAATAGTCTTTATTTTAAGGTCTATTTTGTCTGATATGAGAATTGCTACTCCAGCTTTCTGTTGATTTCCATTTACGTGGAATATCATTTTCCATCCCCTTGCTTTCAATATGAATGTGTCCCTAGGTCTGAAGTGGGTCTCTCGTAGACAGCATATGTAGGGCCTTGTTTGTTTGTTTTTTTTTTTACATCTTTATTGGAGTATAATTGCTATACAATGGTACATTATTTTCTGCTTTATAACAAAGTCAATCAGTTATACTTATATATATGTTCCGATATCTCTTCCCTCTTGCATCTCCCTCCCTCCCAGCCTCCCTATCCCACCCCTCTAGGTGCTCAGAAAACACCGAGCTGGTCTCCATGTGGTATGAGGTTGCTTCCCACTAGATATCTATTTTACATTTGGTAGTGTATATATGTCCATGTCACTCTCTCGCTTTCTCACAGCTTTCCCTTCCCCTCCCCATTTCCTCAAGCCCATTCTCTAGTAGATCTGTGTCTTTATTGCTGTCTTACCCCTCGGCTCTTCATGACAGTTTGTTTTTCTTAAATTCCATATATATGTGTTAGCATATGGTATTTGTCTTTCTCTTTCTTACTTACTTCACTCTGTATGACAGACTCTAGGTCCATCTACCTCATTACAAATAGCTCAATTTCGTTTCTTTTTATGGCTGAGTAATATTCCATTGTACATATGTGCCACATCTTCTTTATCCATTCATCCGATGATGGACACCTGGGTTGTTTCCATCACTGGGCTATTGTAAATAGAGCTGCAATGAACATTTTGGTATATGACATTTTTTGAATTTTGGTTGTCTCAGGGTATATGCCCAGTAGTGGGATTGCTGGGTCATATGGTAGTTCTATTTGTAGTTTTTTAAGGAACCTCCATACTGTTCTCCATAGTGGCTGTAGCAATTCAAATTCCCACCAGCAGTGTAAAAGTGTTCCCTTTCCTCCAAACCCTCTCCAGCATTTATTGTTTCAAGATTTTTTGATGATGGCCATTCTGACTGGTGTGATACGATATCTCATTGTAGTTTTGATTTGCATTTCTCTAATGATTAATGATGTTCAGCATTCTTTCATGTGTTTGTTGGCAGTCTGTATATCTTCTTTGGAGAAATGTCTATTTAGGCCTTCTGCCCATTTTTGGATTGGGTTTTTTGTTTTCTTGCTATTGAGCTGCATGAGCTGCTTATGAATTTGGGGGATCAATCCTTTGTCAGTTGCTTCATTTGCAAATATTTTCTCCCATTCTGAGGGTTGTCTTTGCATCTTGTTTATGGTTTCCTTTGCTGGGCAAAAACTTTGAAGTTTCATTAGGTCCCATTTGTTTATTTTTGTTTTTATTTCCATTTCTCTGGGAGGTGGGTCAAAAGGATCTTGCTGTGATTTATGTCATAGAGTGTTCTGCCTATGTTTTCCTCTAAGAATTTGATAGTTTTTGGCCTTACATTTAGGTCTTTAATTCGTTTTGAGCTTATGTTTGTGTATGGTGTTAGGGAGTGATCTAATCTCATACTTTTACATGCATCTGTCCAGTTTTCCCAGCACCACTTATTGAAGAGGCTGTCCTTTCTACACTGTACATTCCTGCCACCTTTATCAAAGATAAGGTGACCATATGTGCGTGGGTTTAGCTCTGGTCTTTCTGTCCTGTTCCATTAATCTATCTTTCTGTTTTTGTGCCAGTACCATACTATCTTGATTACTGTAGCTTTGTAGTACACTCTGACGTCAGGGAGTCTGATTCCTCCAGCTCAATTTTTCGTTCTCTATATTGCTTTGGCTGTCCTGGGTCTTTTCTCTTTCCATACAAATTGTCAATTTTTTTGTTCTACTTCTGTGAAAAATGCCAGTGGTAGTTTGATAGGGTTTGCATTTAATCCGTAGATTGCTTTGGGTAATCAAGTCATTTTCACAATGTTGATTCTTCCAATCCAAGAACATGGTATATCTCTCCATCTATTTGTATCATCCTTAATTTCTTTCATCAGTGTCTTATAATTTTCTGCATACAGGTCTTTTGTCTCATTAGTTAGGTTTATTCCTAGATGTATTATTCTTTTTGTTGTAGTGGTAAATGGGAGTGTTTCCTTGATTTCACTTTCAGATATTTTATCATTAGTGTATTGGAATGCCAGAGATTTCTGTGCATTAATTCTGTATCCTGGTACTTTACCAAATTCATTGATTAGCTCCAATAGTTTTCTGGTAGCATCTTTAGGATTCTCGATGTATAGCATCATGTTATCTTTAAACAGTGACAGCTTTACTTCTTCTTTTCTGGTTTGGAATCCTTTTATATTTCTTTTTCTTCTCTGATTGCTGTGGCTAAGACTTCCAGAACTACACTGTATAAGAGTGGTGAGAGTGGGCAACCTTGTCTTGTTTCTGATCTTAGTGGAAATGCTTTCACTTTTTCACCATTGAGGACAATGTTGACTGTGGGTTTGTCATATATAGTCTTTATTATGTTGAGGAAAGTTCCCTCTATGTGTACTTTCTGCATGGTTTTTATCATAAATCAGCATTGAATTTTGTCGAATGCTTTCTCTGCATCTATTGAGATGGCCATATGCTTTTTCTCCTACAATTTGTTAATATGGTGTATCACATTGTTTGATTTGTGTATATTGAAGAATCCTTGCATTCTTGGAATAAACCTCACTTGATCATGTTGTGTGATCCTTTTAATGTGCTATTGGATTCTGTTTGCTAGTATTTTGTTGAGGACTTCTGCATCTTTTTTTTTCAGTGATATCGGCCTGTAGTTTTCTTTCTTTGTGACATCCTTGTCTGGTTTTCATATCAGTGTGATAGTGGCCTCATAGAATGAGGTTGGGAGTGTTCCTCCCTCTGCTATATTTTGGAAGATTTTGAGAAGGATAGGTGTTGGCTCTTCTCTAAATGTTTGAAAGAATTCGACTCTGAAGCCATCTGGTCCTGGGCTTTTGTTTGTTGGAAGATTTTTAATCACAGTTTCAATTTCAGTGTTTGTGATCATGTGTTCATATTTTCCATTTCTTCCTGATTGAGTCTTGGAAGGTTGCGCATTTCTAAGTATTTGTCCATTTCTTCCAGGTTGTCCATTTTATTGGCATAGGGTTGCTTATAGTAATCTCTCATTATCTCTGTCTTTTTTTTTTTTTTTTTTTTTTTTTGCGGTACGTGGGACTCTCACTGTTGTGGCCTCTCTCGTTGCAGAGCACAGGCTCCAGACACACAGGCTCAGAGGCCATGACTCACGGGCCCAGCCACTCCGTGGCATGTGGGATCTTCCCGGACTGGGGCATGATCCCGTGGTCCCCTGCATCAGCAGGTGGACTCTCAACCACTGCACCACCAGGGAAGCCCCTCTCGTCATCTTTTGTGTTTTTGCAGTGTCAGTTGTTACTTCTCCTTTTTCATTTCTAATTCTACTGATTTGAGTCGTCTCTCTTTTTTCTTGATGTGTCTGGCTAATGGTTTAGCAATTTTCTTTATCTTCTCAAAGAACCAGCTTATAATTTTATTGATCTTCGCTATCATATCCTTCGTTGCTTTTTCATTTATTTCTGATCTGATGTTTATGGTTTCTTTCCTTCCGCTAACTTTGTGGGTTTTTTGTTCTTCTTTCTCTAATTGCTTTATGGGTAAGTTTAGGTTGTTTATTCGAGATGTTTCCTGTTTCTTTTCTTTTTTTTTTTTTTTTTTGGTTCTCGGGCCTCTCACTGTTGTGGCCTCTCCCATTGCGGTGCACAGGCTCCAGAATCGTAAGCTCAGCTGCCGTGTCTCACGGGCCCAGCTGCTCTGTGGCATGTGTGATCTTCCTGGACTGGGGCACGAACCTGCGTCCCCTGCATTGGCAGGCGGTCTCTCCACCACTGCACCCCGAGGGAAGCCCTGTTTCCTGTTTCTTAAGGTAGGATTGTATTGCTATAAAGTTTCCTGTTAGAACTGCTTTTGCTGCATCCCATAGGTTTTTGGTCGTCGTGTTTTCATTGTCATTTGTTTCTAGGTAATTTCTGATTTCCTCTTTGATTTCTTCAGTGATCACTTCGTTATTAAGTAGTGTATTGTTTAGCCTCCATGTGTTTGTATTTTTTACAGATCTTTTCCTGTACTTGATATCTAGTCTCATAGTATTGTTGTCAGAAAAGATACTTGAAACAATTTCAGTTTTCTTAAATGTACCAAGGCTTGATTTGTGACCCAAGATATGCTCTATCCTGGAGTATGTTCAATAAGCACTTGAGGAAAATGTGTGTTCTGTTGGTTTTGTATGGAATGTCCTAAAAATGTCAATTAAGTTCATCTTGTTTAATGTATCACTTAAAGCTTGTTTTTCCTTATTCATTTTCATTTTGGATGATCTGTCCATTGGTGAAAGGGGGGTGTTAAAGTCCCCTACTATGAATGTGTTACTGTCGACTTCCCTTTTTATGGCTGTTAGTATTTGCCGTATATATTGAGGTACTCAAATTTTGGGTGCATAAATATTTACAATTGTTATATCTATTTCTTAGATCAATCCCTTGATCATTGTGTAGTGTCCTTTTTGTCTCCTCTAATAATCTTTATTTTAAAGTCTCTTTTCTCTGATATGAGTATTGCTACTCCATCTTTCTTTTGGTTTCCTTTGGCAAGGAATGACTTTTTCCATACCCTCACTTTCAGTCTGTATGTGTCTCTAGGTGTGAAGTGGGTCTCTTTTTATAGCATATGTATGGGTCTTGTTTTTGTATCCATTCAGCCAGTCTGTGTCTTTCGTGGGAGCATTTAATCCATTTATATTTAAGGTAATTATCAATATGTATGTTCGTATTCCCATTTTCTTAATTGCTTTTGGTTTGTTATTGTAGGTCTTTTTCTTCTCTTGTGTTTCTTGCTTAGAGAAGATCCTTTAGCATTTGCTGTAAAGCTGGTTTCATGGTGCTGAACTCTGTCAGCTTTTGTTTGTCTGTAAAGTTTTTAATTTCTCCATCAAATCTGAATGAGATCCTTGCTGGGTAGAGTAATCTTCATTGTAGGTTTTTCTCCTTCATCACTTTAAATATGTCCTGCCAGTCCCTTCTGGTTTGCAGAGTTTCTGCTGATAGATCAGCTGTTAACCTTACAGGGATTCCCTTTTGTGTTATTTGTTGCTTTTCCCTTGCTGCTTTTAATATGTTTTCTTTGTATTTAATTTTTGACAGTTTGATTAATATGTGTCTTGGCATATTTCTTCTTCAATTTACCCTGTATGGGACTCTTTCTGCTTCCTGGAGTTGATTATCTATTTCCTTTTCCATATTATGGAAGTTTTCATCTATAATCTCTTCAAATATTTTCTCACTCCCTTTCTTTTTCTCTTCTTCTTCTGGAACCCCTACAATTCGAATGTTAGAGCATTTAATGTTGTTCCATAAGTCTGTGAGACTGTCCTCAGTTCTTTTAATTCTTTTTTCTGTATTCTGCTCTGTAGTTATTGTTTCCACTATTTTATCTTCCAGGTCACTTACCCATTTTTCTGCCTCAGTTATTCTGTTATTTATCCCTTCTAGAGTATTTTTAATTTCATTTATTGTGTTTTTCATTGTTGCTTGTTTCATCTTTAGTTCTTCTAGGTCCTTGTTAAATGTTTTTGGCATTTTCTCTATTCTATTTCCAAGATATTGGATCATCTTTACTATCATTTTCCTGAATTCTTTTTCATGTAGACTGCCTATTTCCTCTTCATTTGTTAGGTCTGGTGGGTTTTTATCTTGCTCCTTCATCTGCTGTGTGTTTTTCTGTCTTCTCATTTTGCTTATCTTACTGTGTTTGGGGTCTCCTTTTTGCAGGGTGCAGGTTCGTAGTTCCCGTTGTTTTTGGTGTCTGTCCCCAGTGGCTACAGTTGGTTAAGTGGGTTGTGTGGGCTTCCTTTTGGAGGGGACTAGTGCCTGTGTTCTGGTTGTTGAGACTGGATCTTGTCTTTCTGGAGGGCATGTCCACATCTGTTGGTGTGTTTGGGGGTATCTGTGGACTTATTATGATTTTAGGTAGCCTATCTGCTAATGGGTGGGATTGTGTTCCTGTCTTGCTTGTTGTTTGGCATAGGGTGTCCAGCACTGTAGCTTGCTGGTCGTTGAGTGAAGCTGGTTGTTGGTGTTGAGATGGAGATCTCTGGGAGATTTTTGCCATTTGATATTATGTGGTGCTAGGAGGTCTCTTTTGTACCTGTGTCCTGAAGTTGGCTCTCCCACCTCAGAGTCACAGTACTGACTCCTGGATGCAGCACCAAGAGCCTTTCATCCATCCGGCTCAGAATGAAAGGCAGAAAATGTAGAGAGAAAGAAAGAAAGAGGATAAATCAAAAGAATATAAGGTAAAATGAAAAAAGTTATTAAAATTAAAAAAAATATTATTAGGAAATATATTTTTTAAAGTAAAAAAAACAGAAGAAAAGAAAACAAAACAAAAAAACGGACGTATAGAAAATGGTGAAAGCAAAGCTATACAGACAAAATCTCCAACAGAAGCATACACATACACACTCACAAAAAGTGGAAAAGGGGAAAATATAATAAATCTTGCTCTCAAAGTCCACCTCCTCAATTTGGGATGATTCATTGTCTATTCAGGTATTCCAGAGATCCAGGGTACAGCAAGTTGATTGTGGAGATTTAATGCGCTACTCTTGAGACAGCTGGGAGAGATTTCCCTTTCTCTTCTTTGTTTGCACAGCTCCCAGTGTTCAGCTTTGGATTTGGCCCCGCCTCTGCTTGTAGGTCGCCAGAGGGCATCTGTTCTTCGCTCAGACAGGACGTGGTTAAAGAAGCCGCTGCTTCAAGGGCTCTGGCTCACTCAGGCTGTGGGGAGGTAGGGTACAAAGTGCGGGGTGAGCCTGTGGCGGCAGAGGCCGGCATGACTTTGAGCCAGTCTGAGGCAGGCCGTGCGTTCTCCCAGGGTAGTTTTCCCTGGATCCCGGGACCCTGGCAGTGGTGGCTGCATAGGCTCCCCGGGAGGGTGGTGTGGAGAGTGACTTGTGCTCGCACACAGGCTTCTTGGTGGTGGCAGCAGCAGTCTTAGCGTCTCAGGCCCGTCTCTGAGGTCCGCGCTGTTAGCCGCGGCTCACACCCATCTCTGGAGCACCTTTATACTGTGCTCTTAATCCCCTCTCCTCACGCACCAGGAAACAAAGAGGGAAGAAAAAGTCTCTTGCCTCTTTGGCAGGTCCTGAATTTTTCTCGAACTCCCTCCCAGCTAGCCGTGGTGCACTAACCCCTTCAGGCTGTGTTCACGCCACCAGTCCTCTCCCTGAGCTCCTACCGAAGCTCGAGCCTCAGCTCCCAACCCCGCCCACCCTGGTGGGTGAGCTGACAAGCCTCTCAGGCTGGTGAGTGCTGGTAGGCACTGATCCTCTGTGTGGAAATCTTTCCACTTTGCCCTCTGCACCCCTGTTGCCGTGCTCTCCTCCATGACTTCGAAGCTCCCCTCCCTTCCGCCACCCGCAGTCTCCGCCCACAAAGTGGCTTCTAGTTTTTGGAAACCTTTCCTCCTTCACGGCTCCCTGCCACTGATGCAGGTCCCGTCCCTATTCTTTTGTCTGTGTTTATTCTTTTTTCTTTTGCCCTACCTGGGTACATGGGGTGTTTGTTGCCTTTTGGGAAGTCTGAGGTCTTCTGCCAGCGTTCAGTAGGTGTTCTGTAGGAGTTGTTCCACCTGTAGATGTATTTCTGATGTATCTGTTGGGAGGAAGGTGATGCCCACATCTTACTCTTCTGCCATCTTCCCCGTCTCCCCTCCTTGATGTTAAGTTGTATGACCTATTTATATATTTTGGATATCAACCGCTTATGAGTCCTATCATTTGCTAATATTTTCACCCATTCAGTAGCTTGTATTTTGTTTTGATTGATAATTTCCTTCGCTGTGCAAAACTTCTAAGTTTATCAGGTCCCATTTGTTTATTTTTGCTTTTATTTCCTTTAGTTTATTTCCTTTACTTTAGGAGATGGATCCAATAAAAATATGGCTGTGATTTATGTCAAAGAGTGTCTTACCTATATTTTCCTCTAGGAGATTTATAGCATCCCGTCTTACATTTTGGTCTTTGATCCATTTTTTAATATGTATATTTTTGTACATTAGATAATGTTCTAATTTAAGTTTTATGCATGTAGCTGTTCAGTTTTTACAGTACCGTTTATTGAAGAGGCCGTCTTTTCTCCACTGTATATGTTTGTCTCCTTTGTTGTAGATTAATTGACCATAAGTGCGTGGGTTTATTTCTGGGCTCTCTATACTGTTATATTGATCTATGTGACAGTTTTTCTCCCAATACCATACTATTTTGATTACTGTAGCTTTGTAGTTTAGTCTGAATTCAGGGAGTCTGATTCCTTAAGCTCCATCATCTTTCTCAAGATTCTCTTTTTCAAACCTGGAGAAACCACACACCCTGTCTTCAAACTATACCACAAATCTACAGTAATCAAAACAGTATTGTACTGGCACAAAAACAGAAATAAAGATCAGTGGAATGGGATAGAAAGCCCAGAAATAAACCCACACACTTATGGTAAGTTATTCTAGTCCTTTTGTCTTTTATCCTTTTTTTTTAAATATCTTTATTGGGGTATAATTGCTTTACAATGGTGTGTTAGTTTCTGCTTTATAACAAAGTGAATCAGCTATACATATACATATGTTCCCATATGTCTTCCCTCTTGCGTCGCCCTCCCTCCCACTCTCCCCATCCCACCCTTCCAGGCTGTCACAAAGCACCGAGCTAATATCCCTGTGCCTTGCGGCTGCTTCCCCCCAGCTATCTACCTTACTACGTTTGTTAGTGTGTATATGTCCATGACTCTCTCTCGCCCTGTCAAAACTCACCCCTCCCCCTCCCCATACCCTCAAGTCCGTTCTCCAGTAGGTCTGCGTCTTTATTCCTATCTTACCCCTAGGTTCTTCATGACATTTTTTTCCCTTAAATTCCATATATATGTGTTAGCATACGGTATTTGTCTTTTTCTTTCTGACTTACTTCACTCTGTATGACAGACTCTAGGTCTATCCATCTCATTACAAATAGCTCAATTTCATTTCTTTTTAAGGCTGAGTAATATTCCATTGTGTATATGTGCCACATCTTCTTTATCCATTCATCCGATGATGGGCGCTTAGGTTGTTTCCATGTCCTGGCTATTGTAAATAGAGCTGCAATGAACATTTTGGTACCTGACTCTTTTTGAATTTTGGTTTTCTCAGGGTATATGCCAAGTAGTGGGATTGCTGGGTCATATGGTAATTCTATTTGTAGTTTTTTAAGGAACCTCCATACTGTTCTCCACAGTGGCTGAACCAATTCACATTCCCACCAGCAGTGCAAGAGTGTCCCCTTTTCTCCACACCCTCTCCAGCATTTATTGTTTCTAGATTTTTTGATGATGGCCATTCTGACTGGTGTGAGATGATATCTCATTGTAGTTTTGATTTGCATTTCTCTAATGATTAATGATGTTGAGCATTCTTTCATGTGTTTGTTGGCATTCTGTATATCTTCTTTGGAGAAATATCTGTTTAGGTCTTCTGCCCATTTTTGGATGGGGTTGTTTGTTTTTTGGTTATTGAGCTGCATGAGATGCTTGTAAATTTTGGAGATTAATCCTTTGTCAGTTGCTTCATTTGCAAATGTTTTCTCCCATTCTGAGGGTTGTCTTTTGGTCTTGATTACGGTTTCCTTTGCTGCGCAAAAGCTTTGAAGTTTCATTAGGTCCCATTTGTTTATTTTTGTTTTTATTTCCATTACTCTAGGAGGTGGGTCAGAAAGGATCTTGCTGTGATTTATGTCATAGAGTGTTCTTCCTATGTTTTCCTCTAAGAATTTGCTACTTTCTGGCCTTACATTTACGTCTTTAATCCATTTTGAGCTTATTTTTGTGTATGATGTTAGGGAGTGATCTAATCTCATACTTTTACATGTACCTGTCCAGTTTTCCCAGCACCATTTATTGAAGAGGCTGTCCTTTCTCCACTGTACATTCCAGCCTCCTTTATCAAAGATAAGATGTCCATATCTGCGTGGGTTTATCTCCGGGCTTTCTATCCTGTTCCACTGATCTATCTTTCTGTTTTTGTGCCAGTACCATACTGTCTTGATTACTGTTGCTTTGTAGTATAGTCTGAAGTCAGGGAGCCTGATTCCTCCAGCTCCTTTTTTCGTTCTCAAGATTGCTTTGGCTATTCGGGGTCTTTTGTGTTTCCATACAAATTGCGAAATTTTTTGTTCTAGTTCTGTGAAAAATGCCAGTGGTAGTTTGATAGGGATTGCATTGAATCTGTAGATTGCTTTGGGTAGTAGAGTCATTTTCACAATGTTGATTCTTCCCATCCAAGAACATGGTATATCTCTCCATCTATTTGTATCATCTTTAATTTCTTTCATCAGTGTCTTATAATTTTCTGCATACAGGTCTTTCGTCTCCTTAGGTAGGTTTATTCCTAGATATTTTATTCTTTTTGTTGCAATGGTAAATGGGAGTGTTTTCTTGATTTCACTTTCAGATTTTTCATCATTAGTATATAGGAATGCCAGAGATTTCTGTGCATTAATTTTGTATCCTGCTACTTTACCAAATTCATTGATTAGCTCTAGAAGTTTTCTGGTAGCATCTTTAGGATTCTCTATTTATAGTATCATGTCATCCGCAAACAGTGACAGATTTACTTCTTCTTTTCCGATTTGGATTCCTTTTATTTCCTTTTCTTCTCTGATGGCTGTGGCTAAAACTTCCACAACTCTGTAGAATAAGAGTGGTGAGAGTGGGCAACCTTGTCTTGTTCCTGATCTTAGTGGAAATGCTTTCAGTTTTTCACCTTTGAGGATGATGTTTGCTGTGGGTTTGTCATATATGGCCTTTATTATGTTGAGGAAAGTTCCCTCTATGCCTACTTTCTGGAGGGTTTTTATCATAAATGGGTGTTGAATTTTGTCGAAAGCTTTCTCTGCATCTATTGAGATGATCATATGGTTTTTCTCCTTCAATTTGTTAATATGGTTTATCACATTGATAGATTTGCGTATATTGAAGAATCCTTGCATTCCTGGAATAAACCCCATTTGATTATGGTGTATGATCCTTTTAATGTGCTGTTGGATTCTGTTTGCTAGTATTTTGTTGAGGATTTTTGCATCTATGTTCATCGGTGATATTGGCCTGTAGTTTTCTTTCTTTGTGACATCCTTGTCTGGTTTTGGTATCAAGGTGATGGTGGCATCGTAGAAGGAATTTGGGAGTGTTCCTCCCTCTCCTATATTTTGGAAGAGTTTGAGAAGGATAGGTGTTAGCTCTTCTCTAAACGTTTGATAGAATTCACCTGTGAAGCCATCTGGTCCTGGGCTTTTGCTTGCTGGAAGATTTTAAATCACAGTTTCAATTTCAGTGCTTGTGATTGGTCTGTTCATATTTTCTATTTCTTCCTGATTCAGTCTTGGCAGGTTGTGCATTTCTAAGAATTTGTCCATTTCTTCCAGATTGTCCATTTTATTGGCGTAGAGTTGCTTGTAGTAATCTCTCATGATTTTTTTTATTTCTGCAGTGTCAGTTGTTACTTCTCCTTTTTCATTTCTAATTCTATCGATTTGAGTCTTCTCCCTTTTTTTCTTGATGAATCTGGCTAGTGGCTTATCTATTTTGTTTATCTTCTCAAAGAACCAGCTTTTAGTTTTATTGATCTTTGCTATCGTTTCCTTCATCTCTTTTTCATTTATTTCTGATCTGATTTTTATGATTTCTTTCCTTCTGCTAGCTTTGGGGTTTTTTTGTTCTTCTTTCTCTAATTGCTTGAGTTGCAAGGTTAGGTTGTTTATTCGAGATGTTTCCTGCCTCTTAAGGTGGGCTTTTATTGCTATAAACTTCCCCCTTAGAACTGCTTTTGCTGCATCCCATAGGTTTTGGGTCGTTGTGTCTCCATTGTCATTTGTTTCTAGGTATTTTTCTATTTCCTCTTTGATTTCTTCAGTGATCACTTCATTATTAAGTAGTGTATTGTTTAACCTCCATGTGTTTGTATTTTTTACAGATCTTTTCCTGTAATTGATATCTAGTCTCATGGCGTTGTGGTCAGAAAAGATACTTGATACAATTTCAGTTTTCTTAAATTTACCAAGGCTTGATTTGTGACCCACGATATGATCTATCCTGGAGAATGTTCCATGAGCACTTGAGAAAAATGTGTATTCTGTTGTTTTTGGATGGAGTGTCCTGTAAATATCAATTAAGTCCATCTTGTTTAATGTATCATTTAAAGCTTGTGTTTCCTTATTTATTTTCATTTTGGATGATCTGTCCATGGGTGAAAGTGGGATGTTAAAGTCCCCTACTCTGAATGTGTTACTGTCGATCTCCCCTTTTATGGCTGTTAGTATTTGCCTATGTATTGGGGTGCTCCTATATTGGGTGCATTAATATTTACAATTGTTATATCTTCTTCTTGGATCGATCCCTTGATCATTATGTAGTGTCCTTCTTTGTCCCTTTTAATAGTCCTTATTTTAAAGTCTATTTTGTCTGGTATGAGAACTGCTACTCCAGCTTTCTTTTGGTTTCCATTTGCATGGAATATCTTTTTCCATCCCCTTACTTTCAGTCTGTATGTGTCTCTAGCTCTGAAGTGGGTCTCTTGTAGACAGCATATATAAGGGTCTTGTTTTTGTATCCATTCAGCCAATCTGTGTCTTTTGGTGGGAGCATTTAGTCCATTTACATTTAAGGTAATTATCGATATGTATGTTCCTATTCCCATTTTCTATATTGTTTTGGGTTCGTTATTATAGGTCGTCTCCTTCTCTTGTGTTTCTTGTCTGGAGAAGTTCCTTTAGCATTTGTTGTAAAGCTGGTTTGGTGGTGCTGAACTCTCTCAGCTTTTGCTTGTCTGTAAAGGTTTTAATTTCACCATCAAATCTGAATGAGATCC
This sequence comes from Phocoena sinus, assembly GCF_008692025.1. Taxonomy (NCBI): domain Eukaryota; kingdom Metazoa; phylum Chordata; class Mammalia; order Artiodactyla; family Phocoenidae; genus Phocoena; species Phocoena sinus. The sequence continues at coordinate 50,221,887 of NC_045784.1, read as the reverse complement.
TTGCTGGGTAGAGTAGTCTTGGTTGCAGGTTTTTCTCCTTCATCACTTTCAGTATGTCCTGCCACTGCCTTCTGGCTTGTAGGGTTTCTGCTGAGAGATCAGCTGTTAACCTTATGGGGATTCCTTTGTGTGTTATTTGTTTTTTTTCCCTTGCTGCTTTTAATATGCTTTCTTTGTATTTAATTTTTGACAGTTTGATTAATATGTGTCTTGGCGTATTTCTCCTTGTATTTATCCTGTATTGGACTCTCTGTGCTTCCTGGACTTGATTAACTATTTCCTTTCCCATATTAGGGAAGTTTTCAACTATAATCTCTTCAAATATTTTCTCTGTCCCTTTCTTTTTTTCTTCTTCTTCTGGAGCCCCTAAAATTCGAATGTTGGTGCGTTTAATGTTGTCCTAGAGGTCTCTGAGACTATCCTCAGTTCTTTTCATTCTTTTTTCTTTATTCTGCTCTGCAGTAGTTATTTCTACTACTTTATCTTCCAGGTCACTTATCCGTTCTTCTGCCTCAGTTATTCTGCTATTGAACCTATCTAGAGTACTTTTAATTTCATTTATTGTGTTGTTCATCGTTGCTTGTTTCATCTTTATTTCTTCTAGGTCCTTGTTAACTGTTTCTTGTATTTTGTCCATTCTACTTTCAAGATTTCGGATCATCCTTACTATCATTATTCTGAATTCTTTTTCAGGTAGATTGCCTATTTCCTCTTCATTTGTTAGGTCTGGTGGGTTTTTATCTTGCTCCTTCATCTGCTGTGTGTTTTTCTGTCTTCTCATTTTGCTTATCTTACTGTGTTTGGGGTCTCCTTTTTGCAGGCTGCACGTTCGTAGTTCCCGTTGTTTCTGATGTCTGTCTCCAGTGGCTAAGGTTGTTTCAGTGGGTTGTGTAGGCTTCCTGGTGGAGGGGAGTAGTGCCTGTGTTGTGCTGGATGAGGCTGGATCTTGTCTCTCTAGTGGGCAGGTTCACGTCTGGTGGTGTGTTTTGGGGTGTCTGTGGCCTTATTATGATTTTAGGCAGCCTCTCTGCTAATGGGTGGGGTTGTGTTCCTGTTTTGCTAGTTGTTTGGCATAGGTTGTCCAACACTGTGGCTTGCTGGTCGTTGAGTGAAGCTGGGTGCTGGTGTTAAGACGGAGGTCTCTGGGAGATTTCCAACGTTTAATATTATGTGGAGCTGGGAGGTCTCTTGTTGACCAGTGTCCTGAATTTGGCTCTCCTACCTCAGAGGCAGAGCCCTGGCTCCTGGGCTGGAGCACCAAGAGCCTTTCATCCACACGGCTCAGAATAAAAGGGAGAAAATGTAGAGAGAATTAGTAGAAGTATGAGGAAAGAAAGAAGGAAAGGAGGAAAGGAAGGAAGGAAGAAAGAAGCAAAGAAGGAAAGAAAGGAGGGAGGGAGTGAGGGAGGAAGGAAGGAAGGAAAGAAGGAAAAAAGACAGAAAGAAAGAAGATACAGTAAAAATAAAATAAAGTATAATATAGTTATTGAATTAAAAAAAATATTTAGAAAAAAAAAGGGACGGATAGAACCTTAGGACAAATGTTGGAAGCAAAGCTATACAGAGAAAATCTTACACAGAAGCATACACATGCACGTTCACAAAAAGAGGTAAAGGGGGAAAAATCATAAATCTTGCTCTCAGAGACCACCTCCTCAATTTGGGGTGATTCATTGTCTAAAGGAGGGAAGGAAGGAAGGAAAGAAAGAACGAAGGTAAAGTATAATAAAGTTATTACAATTAAAATTACTTATTAAGAAAAAAAATTTTTTTTAAACCATGGACGGATAGAGCCCTAGGACAAATGGTGGAAGCAAGAGTATACAGACAAGATCTCACACAGAAGCATACACGTACACATTCACAAAAAGAGGAAAAGGGAAAAAAATCATAGATCTCGCTCCTAAAGTCCACCTCTTCAATTTGGGATCATTCCTTGTCTATTCAGGTATTCCACAGATGCAGGGTACAGCAAGTTGATTGTGGAGCTTTAATCCGCTGCTTCTGTGGCTGGTGGGAGAGATTTCCCTTTCTCTTCTTTGTTCTCACAGCTCACAGGAGCTCAGCTTTGGATTTGGCCCTGCCTCTGCGTGTAGGTCGCTGGAGGGCGTCTGTTTTTTGCTCAGACAGGACGGGGTTAAAGGAGCCGCTGATTCGGGGGCTCCGGCTCACTCAGGCCGGGGGTTGGGGATGGGGGAAGGAGGGGCACTGCGTGCGGGGCGGGCCTGCGGCGGCAGAGGCGGCATGACGTTGCGGCAGAGGCTGGCGTGACGTTGCACCAGCCTGAGGCCCGCTGTGCGTACTCCCGGGGAAGTTGTCCCTGGATCCCGGGAACCTGGCAGTGGCGGGCTGCACAGGCTCCGCCGAAGAGGGGCGTGGAGAGTGACCTGCGCTCGCACACAGGCCCCTTGGTGGCGGCAGCAGCAGCCTTAGCGTCTCCCGCCTGTCTCTGGGGTTCGCGGGTTTAGCCGCGGCTCACGCCCGTCTCTGGGGTTCGCGCTTTTAGCCGCAGCTCGCGCCCGTCTCTGGGGTTCGCGCTTTTAGCCGCAGCTCGTGCCCGTCTCTGGAGTTCCTTTAAGCAGCGCTCTTAAACCCCTCTCCTCGCGCACCAGGAAACAAAGAGGGAAGAAAAAGTCTCTTGCCTCTTCGGCAGGTGCAGGCTTTTCCCCGAACTCCCTCCCGGCTAGTCGTGGTGCATTAACCCCTTCAGGCTATGTTCAAGCCGCCAACCCCAGTCCTCTCCCTGCGCTCCATCCAAAACTGAAACCCAAGCCTCAGCTCGCAGCCCCGCCCGCCCCGGCGGATGAGCAGACAAGCCTCTCGGGTTGGTGAGTGCCGGTCGGCACTGATCGTCTGTGCAGGAATCTCCCCGCTTTGCCCTCCGCACCCGTCGCTGTGCACTACTCCGTGGTCCCGAAGCTCCCCCCTCCGCCTCCCGCAGTCTCCGCCCGCAGAGGGGCTTCCTAGTGTGTGGAAACTTTTCCTCCTTCACAGCTCCCTCCCACTGGTGCAGGTGCCGTCCTTATTCTTTTGTCTCTGTTTTTTCTTTTCTTTTGCCCTACCCAGGTACGTGGGGAGTTTCTTGCCTTTTGGGAGGTCTGAGGTCTTCTGCCAGCCTTCAGTAGGTGTTCTGTAGGAGTTGTTCCACGTGTAGATGTATTTCTGGTGTATCCGTGGGGAGGAAGGCGATCTCCACGTCTTACTCTTCTGCCATCTTCAAGGTGCCCCCCTGCCTGGTGTATTTATGAATCTTGCCCAGAGCAGAAGAGTTCAGAAAATTGTTATACACGTTTACTAGGAGAAAGCATTTACTGTTTGATGTGCACGGAGTAATGGAAGGCTATTTAAAATAAAATAAAGTAAAATATGCCACCAAATCGTCAAGTGTCACAACAGAGGTAACCCCGTGGGAGTCTTGAGGAGACTAAAATTATCTCCAATTGTGCAGGTGAGAAAAATGTCACTAAAGGCATTTGTAGTTCAGCCAAGCCCTACGGCCCAGAAGTAGGAATCGTTATCTTTATGTTCTTTCAGAAACCCATTAACAGCACACTGGAATTTAAAACTAGTGTCGTCATCTGACACCTGATGCCCAATTGTACAGATTTTTAAATAAGGAATAGTTTCTGGTAAGTCCTCTGGCTTGTAATAGCGGCGAGTATTTGGTAAGTCAATAATCACCCCAAGTTCTTCATTCTGTCCTTGGACTTTGTTAAGAGATCCAAGGGGGAGAAACGTTCTTCTGGAGCAAGATTCTTTTCAAAACTCTTTTTAAAAGGAACTTTGAAAGCAATGAAACGAGTCCCAGGCATCCGCTGTTCAACTGGGAGATAGTCTTTCCACGTAGACCGGCAGCGGCCACGGGTAGACGGCGGGCTCGGTCCCCAAGAGCGACTCCTGTCTTTTATCCTTTATACTAAGTTGAGTGATTTGTGAACCATCATTACAATATGGGAGTGATTTTCTTTATTATATATTTACATTTACCAGTGAGTTTTATCCTTTCATATGTTTTCATGTCACTAATTAGCAACATTTTGTTTCTGCTTGAAGATCTCCCTGTAACAATCATTGTAAGAGTAGTCTAGTGGTGATATACTCCTTCAGCTTTTTTTTTTTAAATCAGGGAATCTTATTATCTCTCTTCATTTCTGAAATACAGAGTTTCTGTGTAGAGTGTTCTTAGTTGGCAGTATTTTTAGTACCTTGAATTTATCCTTTCTCTCCCTTTGGACTACAAGGTTTCTGTTGAAAAATCCACTGAGAGTTGTATGGGGATGAAAATTTGCTTTTCTCTTGCTGCTTTTAGATTTCTCCCTCTCTCTTTTAAAAAACATTTTACAATTTAGTTAAAATGTGTCTTCATGTTTGTCTCTGTCTTCTTCTTATTTGGTGTTCCTTGGATTTCCTCATTCTGGATATCTATTTTTTCCCTTGGGTTTTGGAAGATTTCACCTATTATTACTTTTAATAAGCCTTCTGCCGTTTTCTCTCTCTTATTATTCTTCTGGGATACTATAATTTATATATTGGTATGCCTGAAGGTGTCCCAAAACTCCTTTATGTTATCCTGTTTCTCTTTCATTGGTTTTTCTTTTTGCTGCTTTTACTATGTGATGTCCACTGCCCTGGATTCAAGGTTGATGATCTTTTCTTCTGCTTAATCTGTGTGCTGTTGAACTTGTATATTCAATTTTTCAGTTTGGCAATTGTATTTCTTAACTCAGTGTTTTATGTTTGGTAATTTAAAAAATGTATTTCTCTGTTGTAATTTTCACTTTTTCATGCATTGCTCTCCTGACTGCAGTGAACATCTTTATTACCATTATTTTAAACTATTTGTTTGGGAAGTCACTTATCTCCTTCTTATTAAGGTTGGTTCCTGGAAATTTATGTTGTTCTTTGGCTTAGAACATATACCTTTCTTTCTTTGCTTTCCTTGACTCTTTGTGTTGGTCTGTGCATTACCTCAAACAGACTGGCCTGGTGTACTGGATGAAAATCAACAATGAGCCTGGCTGGAGCTCCTGGTTGCCTTGTAAACCTTTGTGATTTTTCAAGCTGCCATCCTTTTTCTTAGTGGCTCCCAGTAGATTAAAGGGTTAAAAGATCCTTCAGTGTCCCAAAGGCATTGGAAAGGTCCACATGTTTGTTCAGACTCTCAGTGGACTGCTAACTTTATGGTCCCTCAGTTCTTTTATAGGGAGGTTAATTGTAAGCCAAACTTCAAGTAGCAGCTGGGAAATTCAGGACATTAGATATGCAGTCTAGTCTCTATCATTGTGAATCCAGGAATTGGATGCTTTTTCTTAGTGACTCTGTGCTTACCCAGAGGGAATAGTCTCTGGGAGTGCTTGTGTGCCCAGAGTGGTACTGTGTGACTTGTGAATGCCAAGCCCTATCAGATTCCAGACCTAGGTGATATGGCAGCCTGTTACTCAAGTGGCAGCATTAACAGTTGGAGTGCTCAATGTGTGGACAAGTTCTTTCTAGGTCAAATCTGGAGGATTGGTTTTACTGTTCAAACAAGACATAAGGAGATGGAGGGGATATGCCCATAAGTTCTTTCAGGATCCCAGGAGACTCTCAGTCTGCTCCCACATATAGGCTGATTAGAAACCAGCCTCTCAGGCTGGCAAAGTATGCTGTCAAACCCCTACTATGGAGTAACTATGGGATGGTCATCTTTGCCTGCTTTCTGTGCGCTGAGCCTAGGTGATATAGCTGTGGGAGTGCTTATGCACCATTTTGTAAACTGCTTCTTCTTTTGCTATGGCCCTGTAAGGTCTGTGAATGCAAGCCCTGTTGTTTATCTGAGCTAGGAGATTTAGGGACCCATCCTTCAGTGGCAGCCATAAAAGTTAAGGTACTAGATGTGTGGTGAAACCCCTAACTCTGTAGAGATAAGCAAGAAGTTGAGAGTTGACTCCTAAGACATTGCCAGAAATGGGCTTCATAACAAGAGTGTGGCTCAGCCTCTCCTATCCATTTCATTGTAGGTATTTTCTCAAGTGCACAATGCGTAGGAGTCATCCAACTAGGTTCTGGATTTTTCTCAGAGGAACTTGATCCATGTATAGCTGTATAATCAGTGCATATGTGGGAGGAAGGAAAGTCAGTTGCTTCCTACCTGGCCATCTGGGTGATGTCACTAGAGACAATATCTTTTAAAGATCACCTCTTTGCTGTGATAAAATAAACATAACATCTTTTTACCCATTTTTAAGTACAGAGTTGAGTTTAGTGGCATTAAATACATTTACACTGTTGTGCAACTATCACCACCATCCACCCTCAGAAATTTTAATCTTCCCAATCTGAAACTCCATACCCATTAAGCAATAAATCCCCATTCCTCCCTCCCCCTAGCCCCTGTCAACCACCATTCTACTTTCTGTTTCTATGAATTTGACTCTTCCGGGTAAGTAGTACAAATGGAGTCATACAATATTTGACGTTTTTCTCTGGCACATCTCATTTAGCATAATGTCCTTAAGGTTCATCCATGTTGTATGTATTAGAATTTCCTTCATTTTCAAGGGTGGATAATATTGCATCATAGTATATATATATCACATATTGTTTATCTATTAATCCACCAATGGACATTTGTGTTACTTTCACCATTTGGCTATCATGAATAATGCTGCTATGAATATGGGTGTGTAAATATTGCTTCAACATCCTGCATTCATTGTTTTGGCTATATACCCAGAAATGGAATTACTGAATCATATGCAAATTGTATTTTTAAATTTTTGAGAAATTGCCATATCATTTTCAATAGAGGCTCCATCCTTCTACAATTCTCACCAACAATGCACAATGGTTCTTATTTCTCCACATTCTCAGCAACACTTGTTGTTTTTTGGTTTGTTTGCTTTATACACGCCATCCCAGTGGGAATGAGGTGATATCTTATTGTGATTATAATTTGTGTTTTGCTGATGATTAGTGAAGTTGAGCATCTTTCTATATACCTATTGGCCATTTTGTACATCTTTGAAGTAATATCTATGCAAGTCCTTTGTCCATTTTTTTAATTTAATTGGGTTTGTTGTTGTTGAGTTGTAGAAGTTCTTTATTTGGTGTGAATATTAACTATCAGTATATAAGTTGAAAATATTCTCTTCCATTCTATCGGTTACCTTTTCCAACTCTTGATTGGGTAATTTGATACACATTTTTTTAAAAAGTTTTGATGTTTTCAACTTTATCTATCTTTACTTTTGTAGCCTTCAATTTTGGTGTCATATTCAAGAAATCATTGCTAAATATAAGGGTAGGGGTTTAAGAGGTACAAACTATTAGGTAAAAAAAGTTACAAGGATATATTTTACAACACAGAGAATATAGCAAATATTTTATAATAACTATAAATGGAGTATAGCCTTTAAAGTTGTGAATCACAATTTTGTACACTTATAACTTATATAATATTATGCAACTATACTTCAGTAAAAAAGAAATCATTTCCAAATCAAATTTCATGAATTGTTTACCCTTTATTTTCTTCTAAGAGTTTCATAGTTTTAGTTCTAACTTTTACAAATATATATTTATTTATTTATTTATTTTTGGCTGCGTTGGATCTTTGCTGCTGGGCACGGGCTTTCTCTAGCTACAGAGAGCAGGGTCTACTCTTTGTTGCAGTGCACGGGCTTCTCATTGTGGTGGCTTCTCTTGTTGCGGGGCATGGACTCTAGCCACATGGGCTTCAGTAGTTGCTGTGCGTGGGCTCAGTAGTTGTGGCTCACGGGCTCTAGAGTGCAGGCTCAGTAGTTGTGGCGCATGGGCTTAGTTGCTCCGTGGCATGTGGGATCTTCCTGGACCAGGGCTCGAACCCGTGTCTTGTTCATTGGCAGGCGGATTCCCAACCACTGCACCACCAGGGTGTTCATTTTTGTATATGGTGTAAGATGAGGATCCTACTTCGTTCTTCGCATGTGAATATCCACTTTTCCCACCAAAGTTATCAAATCAAGTTTGTTTGCCTGACACATAGCAAGCCAAAATGCTGGGATGCTCAAGTTTGCAGCAAAGAAAGGGTTTATTTACAAGGAAGCCAGGTGAGGAGTTTGGAGAACCAGTCTCAGATCTGCCACCCCAAAGGAACTTTCTGCCCCGTATCCAGTGCCAGGCTGTGATGTGGAGTTGGTAGACCCAGAGAATTCACTAGGCTGGGAATGGGGATCACGGCTTGTTGGTCATGGGGGCTCAAGTGGCTGTGTTGCCTTCACAGGTCAGGACTACCTCTGTGGTGCTGTCTGAGTATTCACCAGAAATGGCTGCTGCTGCTTCATCCAGACTACTCCCCAGGCACCCTGGGTATCTTTGTGTCACTAGATCAAGATTTTTGTCAGGACCTCACTTCCCTATATCGCATGTCAAACTGTGGTGTTGAGTGAACAGAGTCGGGGTGTTTGTCAGCTCAGATTGGGGAGCATGCTGAGGCAGCAGTTGCCAGTGCAGAACTCTCTCCATCTGCCCTGTCTGTTGGCAAGCCAGCACCCATGCACTCCTCATGAGTGGAATCTAGGCTTCTCAGTCCTTCTGTCTGTCCCAGTGGTTCTTCCAGCAGCAAAGGGGGCTTGTCTATTCCACATAAGACCCTGGGACTGTGGTTCACTCCCCAGGGTGAGAGTCTGCTCATGCAATCTTTCTTTTCCTTTTAGACTCTGCCCAGGGGCACAGATCCTGACCTTATGCTTTTTTCCCCCAGTTCTACCCAGTTACATGGGAAATTTTTTGCAGCCTTGGTTGTATAGGAGTTCTTCTGCCAGTTTCCAGTTAGATTTTGTGTGAACTGCTCCACATGTAGAAGTATTTTTGATGTGTTTGTTGGGGGAGGTAAGCTTCACATTTTCTTACTCTGACATATTGATCTCCCCTCCTAGGATATATATATACATAGTTAGCCACGTTGGGGAAAACTAATCAGACATAGTAAACTAACACAGAGACATGCTGATGGGGAAACTTTTTTTTTTGCGGTATGCGGGTCTCTCACCATTGTGGCTCCTCCCACTGCGGAGCACAGGCTCCGGACGTGCAGGCCCAGCGGCCACGGCCACGGCCCACGGGCCCAGCCACTCCGTGGCACGTGGGATCCTCCCAGACCAGGGTACGAACCTGCGTCCCCTGCATCAGCAGGCGGACTCCCAACCACTGCGCCACCAGGCAAGCCCTGGGGAAACATTTTATATGCTATATATTTTATTAGTTATACTGAATTGTCACACAAACATTGTTCATGTGCTTTTAGCAGTGGACTTAAAGCAAAAAGTGTTACATGTTATGAGTAGTTATACTCTGTGATAACTTCACTAGAGAATTTTCTTTTTGCCCTGAACACTGAAGCAAAAGTATAGCTAGAAGTAATACAATAACTTATACTTTTTTTTTTCAATAACTTATACTTTTGATAAGGAGATAAACATTTGGAAAACAGTTCACATTGAATTAGTAGGATAAGTCTTACAGGCCTGGCCCGGATTCTTGAGTCAGCTGTCTACTGTTGTCATTTACTTATCATCCTGATGTGGGTTTCATTTGAAGTCAAAAATCCTTTCTATATACCAGTCCAATTTAAAAGGCTGTCTTAAGTGAAAATATGAATTCAAGAGTCAATTTCCTTCAGTTTCACTGTGAAAGAGTTTATTAAGAATACCTGATAATGGTTCTTCCATCTAGGTTAGAGGGCTAGTTCTTTAAATGATGCCTTTTCCAGTATGCATAATCCCCTTGTTGTACGTCATGGGGCATCTGATCGTCATCCAAAGAGAGACTGTGATCAACTTCAGAAACAAGCTCAGGATATCCTTTTAATAATTCAGTTAAACTTACAATAATGTAACATAGCAAAAAGAAGACATCTTGGACGTAGACGATAAATACAAAACCTCAGTATATACAAAACCTCAGTATCCACAAAGGTATATTATTGAAACATAATTTTTCCTCTTTAGATTATCCTAAGTTTAACCAAATCTAGCAAATTAAGACAAATTTTTGTGCAAAATAAGTCTGGTTAATTGATCCTAAAGGCTCCTTTGAATTGGCTGTGTGGAACTTTTCATAAAGAATTTCAATTTGAACTTTTAAAAATTGTCTCAAGTACAGGAAAGTAACGCCAAGGATGTGTCATCAGATTGTGTTTGTCATATCTACAGATTTAGGCAAATTACTTTCTTGTAGGCATCCAAAATATCTTGAGGTCCCTGCACTTGTTAGAAAGTGCACTTCCTTACTCACTTGGAAAGGCTGCTGGGAACCCTGTCAGCAAAGGATCTTGTTGTCTTTCAAAGGGGCTTCGTGACTCCATAAAGTCCACCTTAGCTCTTTGAAGTTGTCTGGTCACACTTGATTTTATGTATTTTCCATATATCACATTTCAGTCAAAGCCATGGTAACATAACGAATATTTTCAACTGAGTCCTCTTATAAGGAAACAGATTCTTACTAAACACAGGCAAATAACTATATTGCCATAAAAATAAGGACGCTCACTAAAAGTTTCCAAATTCTGGAGGGGACAGGCAGAGAGAAAAGATAAATGCTTCAATTCTACTCACAAAGGTATAATTTACCAAGTTGCTATACATCACAATTAGCTTAATGGGAAATGCTTCTTTATATCTGGGAAAAAATACTAAAAGCTAGTAATGTATTAGACAAAAAACATAAAATTGTAACAATATTCATTCACTCACTGAGTGCTATGTAATTAATCCTGTGTTAGCAGTTTATGAAATCATCAGGTTTACACTAGAATTCTTCAATTTCTTATGGAGCTAAGTGGCATGATCTGAAAGCTATCAGACACCCGTACTTGTCAAAAAGTTCTTTCTATGAATCTTCTTAAAAATGAAGCATTTTTTTGACATCTTTATTGGAGTATAGTTGCTTTACAATGATGTGTTAGTTTCTGCATTATAACAAAGTGAATGAGTTATACATATACACATGTTCCCATATCTCTTCCCTCATGCGTCTCCCTCCCTCCCACCCTCCATATCCCACACTCTAGGTGGTCACAAACCAGCGAGCTGACCTCCATGTGCTATGCGGCTGCTTCCCACTAGCTATCTATTTTATGTCTGGTAATGGATATATGTCCATGCACTCTATCACTTTGTCACAGCTTACCCTTCTCCCTCCCCATATCCTCAAGTCCATTCTCTAGTAGGTCTGTGTCCTTATTCCCGCCTTACCCCTAGGTTCTACTTAACTTTTCTTAAATTCCATATATATGTGTTAGAATACGGTATTTGTTTTTCTCTTTCTGACTTACTTCACTCTGTATGACAGACTCGAAGTCCATCCACCTCACTACAAATAACTCAATTTTGTTTCTTTTTATGGCTGAGTAATATTCCATTATATATATGTGCCACATCTTCTTTATCCATTCCTCTGTTGATGGACACTTAGGTTGCTTCCATGTCCTGGCTATTGTAAATAGAGCTGCCATGAACATTTTGGTACATGACTCTTTTTGAATTACGGTTATCTCAGGGTATATGCCCAGTAGTGAGATTGCTGGGTTGTATGGTAGTTCTATTTTTAGTTTTTTAAGGAACCTCCATACTGTTGTCCATAGGGGCTGTGTCAATTTAAATTCCCACTAACACTGCAAGAGGGTTCCGTTTTCTCCACACCCTCTCTAGTATTTATTGCTTTTAGATTTTTTGATGATGGCCGTTCTGACCGGTGTGAGATGATATCTCATTGTACTTCTGATTTGCATTTCTCTAATGATTAGTGATGTTGAGCATCCTTTCATGTGTTTGTTGTCAATCTGAATATCCTTTTGGAGAAATGTCTATTTCGGTCTTCTGCCTATTTTAGCAATGTTATTTTTGTTGTTTGTTTTTTTGATACTGAGCTGCATGAGCTGCTTGTATATTTTGGAGATTAATGCTTTTTCAGGCGCTTCATTCGGAAATATTTTCGCCCATTCTGAGGGCTGTCTTTTGGTCTTGTTTATGGTTTCCTTTGTTGTGGAAAAGTTTTTAAGTTTCATTATGTCCCATTTGCTTATTTTTGTTTTAATTTCCATTTCACTAGGAGGTAGGTCGAAAAGGATCATGCTGTGATTTATGTCGAAGGGTGTTCTTTGTATGTTTTCCTCTAAGAGTTTTATAGTGTCTGGCCTTACATATGGGTCTTTAATCCATTTTGAGTTTATTTTTGTGTATGGTGTTAGGAATTATTCTAACATAGTTCTTTTAAATGTAGCTGTCCAGTTTTCCCAACACCACTTATTGAAGAGGCTGTCTATTTGCCATTGTATATTCTTGCATCCTTTCTCAAAAATAAGGTGACCATATGTGCGTGGGTTTATCTCTGGGCTTTCTATCCTGTTCCCTTGATCTGTACTTCTATTTTTGTTGTAGTACCATGTTGTTCTGATTACTGTAGTATAGTCTGAAGTCAGGGAGCCTCATTCCTCCAGCTCCATTTTTCTTTCTCAAGATTGTTTTGGCTATGCAGGGTCTTTTGCGTTTCCATACAAATTGTGAAAATTTTCTTGTGGTTCTGTGAAAAATACCAGTGGTAGTTTGATAGGGATTGCATTGAATCTGTAGATTCCTTTGGGTAGTATAGTAATTTTCACAATGTTGACTCTCCCAATCCAAGATCATGGTATATCTCTCCATCTATTTGTATCATCTTTAATTTCTTTCACCAGTGTCTTATAATTTTCTTTATACAAGTCTTTAGTCTCCTTAGATATGTTTATTCCTAGGTATTTTATTCTTTTTGGTGTAATGGTAAATGGGAGAGTTTTCTTAATATCACTTTCAGATTTTTCATCATTAGAGTATAGGAATGCAGGAGATTTCTGAGCATTAATTTTGTATCCTGCCACTTTACCAAATTCATTGATTAGCTCTAGTAGCTTTCTCGTAGCATCTTTAGGATTCTCTATGCATAATATCATGTCACCTGCACATAGTGACAACTTTACTTCTTCTTTTCCAATATGGAGTTCTTTTATTTTTTTTCTCCTCTGATGCTCTGGCTAAAACTTCCAAAACTATGTTGAATAATAGTGGTGAGAGCGAGTAACTTTGTCTTGTTCCTGGTGTTAGAGGAAATGGTTTCAGTTTTTCACCATTGAGGATGATGTTGACTGTGGGTTTGTCATATATGGCCTATTATGTTGAGAAAATTTCCCTGTATGCCTACTTTCTGCAGGGTTTTTATCATAAATTGGTGTTGAATTTTGTAGAAAGTTTTCTCTGCATCGATTGAGATCATCATATGGTATTTTTCCTTCAATTTGTTAATATGGTGTATCACGTTGATTGATTTGTGTATATTGAAAAATCCTTGCATTCCTGGGATAAACCCCACTTGACCATGGTTTATGATCCTTGTAATGTTATGTTGGATTCTGATGCTACTATTTTGTTGAAGATTTTTGCATCTATGTTCTTCACTGATATTGGCCTGTAGTTTTCTTTCTTTGTGACATCCTTGTCTGTTTTTGGTATCAGGGTGATGGTGGTCTCGTAGAATGAGTTTGGGAGTGTTCCTCCCTCTGCTATATTTTGGAAGAGTTTGAGAAGGATAGGTCTTAGCTCTTCTCTAAATGTTTGATAGAATTCTCCTGTGAAGGCATCTGGTCCTGGGCTTTTGTTTGTTGCAACATTTTAAATCACAGTTTCTATTTCAGTGCTAGTGATTTGTCTGTTCATATTTTCTATTTCTTCCTGTTTCAGTCTCAGAAGGTTGAGCATTTCTAAGAATTTGTCCATTTCTTCTAGTTTGTCCATTTTATTGGCATAGAGTTGCTTGTAGTCATCTCCCATGATCTTTTGTATTTCTGCAGTGTCAGTTGTTGCTTCTCCTTTTTCATTTCTAATTCTATAGATTTGAGTCTTCTCCCTTTTTTTCTTGATAAGTCTGGCTAATGGTTTATCCATTTTGTGTATCTTCTCAAAGAACCAGCTTTTAGTTTGACTGATCTTTGCTATCATTTCCTACATTTCTTTTTCATTTATTTCGGATCTGATCTTTATGATCCTTTCCTTCTGCTAACTTTGGGGATATTTTGTTCCTCTTTCTCTAATTGCTTTAAGTGTATGGTTAGGTTGTTTATTTTAGATGTTTCTTGTTTCTTAAGGTAGGCTTGTATAGCTATAAACTTCCCTCTTAGAACTACTTTTGCTGCATCCCATAGGTTTTGGGTTGTTGTCTGTTCATTGTCATTTGTTTCTATGTATTTTTTGATTTCCTCTTTGATTTTTTCAGTGATCTCTTGATTATTATGTAGTGTGTTTTTCTTATTCTTTTTAAAATATTTTTGTATAGCTATTTATAATTTTATTTACATAGGAATCTGTTCATCATAACAATTGATGTAAAAATACGCCATACTTTCAATCAAATTGTCTTTAACCTCACTACCTACACATAACTACTTTTTATTTTTGTAAGGTTTTTTTTACATCTTTATTGGAGTATAATTGTTTTACAATGGTGTGTTAGTTTCCACTTTATAACAAAGTGAATCAGTTATACATATACATATGTTCCCATTTCTTTTCCCTCTTTTGTCTCCCTCCCTACCACCCTCCCGATCCCACCTCTCTAGGTGGTCAAAAACAACTGAGCTGATTTCCCTGTGCTATGCGGCTGCTTCCCACCAGGTAACAATTTTAAGTTTGGTAGTGTATGTATGTCCATGCAACCGTCTCACTTTGTCACAGCTTACCCCTCCCCATATTCTCAAGTCCATTGATTAGTAGGTCTGTGTGTGGTTTAGCCTCCATTTGCTTGTATTTCTTACAGACTTTTTCCTGTAACTGATATCTATTCTCACAGCGCTGTGGTCGGAAAAGGTGCTTGATATGATTTCAATTTTCGTAAGTTCACCAAGGCTTGATTTGTGACCCAAGATATGATCTATCCTGGAGAATGTTCCATGAGCACTTTAGAAAAATGTGTATTCTGTTTTTGTTTTTGTTTTTTTGGTTAGAATGTCCTATAATATCAATTAAGTCCATCTTGTTTAACGTATCATTTAAAGCTTGTGTTTCCTTATTTTTTTTCATTTTGGATGATCTGTCCATTAGTGAAAGTGGTGTGTTAAAGTCCCATACTATGATTTTTATACTCTCGATTTCCCCTTTTGTGGATGTTAGTATTTGCCTTATGTATTGAGGTGCTCCTATGTTGGGTGCATAAATATTTACAATTGTTATATCTTCTTCTTGAATCGATCCCTTGATCATTATGTAGTGTCCTTCTTTGTCTCTTGTAATAGTCTTTATTTTAAAGTCTATTTTGTCTGATATGAGAATTGCTACTCCAGCTTTTTTTTGATTCCCATTTGCATGGAATATCTTTTTCCATCCCCTCACTTTCAGTCTGTATGTGTCCCCAGGTCTGAAGTGTGTCTCTCATACACAGCACATATACTGGTCTTGTTTTTGTATCCATTCAGCAAGTCTGTGTCCTTTGCTTGGAGCATTTTATCTATTTACATTTAAGGTAATTATCGATATGTATGTTTCTATTCCCATTTTCTTAATTGTTTTCAGTTTATTATTGTAGGTCTTTTCCTTCTCTTGTGTTTCCTGCCTGGAGAAGGTACTTTAGCATTTGTTGTAAAGCTGGTTTGGTGGTGCTGAGTTTTCTTAGCTTTTGCTTGTCTGTAAAGCTTTTAATTTCACCATCAAATCTGAATGAGATTCTTGCTTGTTAGAGTGATCTTGTTTGTAGGTTTTTCTCCTTCATCATTTTAAATATGTCCTGCCAGTCCCCTCTGACTTGCAAAGTGTCTGCTGAAAGATCAGCTGTTAACCTTATGGGGATTCCCTTATGTGTTACTTCTTGCTATTCCCTAGCTGATTTTAATATGTTTTCTTCGTATTTAATTTTTGATAGTTTGATTAATATGTGTCTTGGCGTGTTTTTCTTTGGGTTTAACCTGTATGGGACTCTCTGTGCTTCCTGGACTTGATTAATTAGTTCCTTTCCCATATTAGGGAAGTTTTCAACTATAATCTCTTCAAATATTTTCTCAGTCACTTTCTTTTTCTCTTCTTCTTCTGGGACCCCTATAATTCGAATGGTGGTGCATTTAATGTTGTCCCAGAGGTCTCTGAAACTGTCCTCAGTTCTTTTCATTCTTTTTTCTTTATTCTGCTCTGCGGTAGTTATTTCCACTATTTTATCTTCCAGGTCACTTATCCGTTCTTCTGCCTCAGTTATTCTGCTATTGATCCCTTCTAGAGAATTCTTAATTTCATTTTTTTGTGTTGTTCATCATTGCTTGTTTGCTCTTTATTTCTTCTAGGTCCTAATTAAAAGTTTCTTGTATCTTCTCCGTTCTATTTCCAAGATTTTGGATCATCTTTACTATTATTATTCTGAATTCTTTTTCAGGTAGACTGCCTATTTCCTCTTCATTTGTTAGGTCTGGTCGGTTTTTGCTTGCTCCTTCATCTCCTGTGTTTTTCTGTCTTCTCATTTTGCTTAAATTAATGTGTTTGTGTCTCCTTTTCACACGCTGCAGGTTCGTAGTTCCCATTGTTTTTGGTGTCTGTCCCCAGTGGCTAAAGTTCGTTGGTTAAATGGGTTGTGTAGGCTTCCTGGTGGCAGGGACACTTGCCTGTGTTCTGTTGGATAAGGCTGGATCTTGTTTTCTGGAGGGCAGGTCCACGTCTGTTAGTGTGTTTTGGGGTGTCTGTGGCCTTATTATGGTTTTAGGCAACCTCTTTGCTAATGGGTGGGGTTTTGTTCCTATCTTGCTAGTTGTTTGGCATAGCGTGTCCAGCACTGTAGTTTGCTGGTCGTTGAGTGAAGCTGGGTCTTGTCATTGAGATGGAGTTCTCTGGGAGATTTTCACCATTTGATATTACATGGAGCTGGGAGGTCTCTTGTGGACTAGTGTCCTGAACTTCGCTCTCCCACCTCAGTGGCACAGCCCTGATGACTGGTCTCACTGCCAAGAGCCTGTCCTCCAAATGGCTCAGAATAAAAGGGAGAAAAGAGAGAGAGAAGAAGGTAAAATAATATAAAGTAAAATAAAATAAAGTCATTAACATAAAAATGAACAAACAATTATTAAGAAAAAATTTTTAAGTAGTTAAAAAAAAAGGACAGACAGAACCCTAAGGCAAATGGTTAAAGCAAAGCTACACAGACAAAATCACACACAGAAGTGTACACATACACACTCAGAAAAAGAGAAAAAGGATAAAATACATATAGATCGCTGCTCCCAAAGTCCACCTCGTCAGTTTGTTATGAGGCATTGTCTATTCAGGTATTCCACAGATGCAGGATACATCAAGTTGACTGTGGAGATTTAATCCACTGCTCTTGTGGGTGCTGGGAGAAATTTCCCTTTCTCTTCTTTTTTCGCACAGCTCCTGGATTCAGCTTTGTATTTGACCCTGCCTCTGCGTGTAGGTCATCTGAGGCCATCTGTTCTTCGCTAATACAGGACGGGGTTAAAGGAGAAGCTGATTGGGGGACTCTGGCTCACTCAGCCTGGGGGGAGGAGGGGTACGGATGTGGGGGGAGCCTGTGGTGGCAGAGCCGGACATGACGTTGCACCAGTCTGAGGCTCACCGTGTGCTCTCCTGGGTAAATTGTCCCTGCTTTATGGGACCCTGGCAGTGGCAGGCTGCAAAGGTTCCCGGGAGGGGAGAGGTGGACAGTGACCTGTGTTTGCACACAGGATTTTGGGTGCCTGCTGCAGCAACCTTAACCTCTCATGCCCGTCTCTGGGGCCCGTGCTGATAGACGCACCTCGTGCCTGTCTCTGGAGGGCCTTTAAGTGGTGCTCTTAATCCCCTCTCCTCACGCACGATGAAACAAAGAGGCAAGAAAATGTCTCTTGTCTCTTTGGCAGCTCCAGTCTTTTCCCCGGACTCCCTCCTAGCTAGCTATGGTGCACTAGCCCCCTTCAGGCTGTGTTCACGCAGCCAACCACAGTGCTCTCCCTGGGATCCAAACTCCGAAGACAGTGCCTCAGCTCCCAGTCCCCACGCGTCCCGGCGGGTAAGCAGAAAAGACTCTCGAGCTAGTGAGTGCTGGTCAGCACTGATGCTCTGTGCGGGAATCTCTCCATTTGCATCTGCACCCCTGATGCTGCACTCTCCTCCATGGCTCCAAAGCTCCCTCCGCCGCCAAACACAGTCGCCCCCTGCAAAGGGGCTTCCTAGTGTGTGGAACCCTTCCTCATTCACAGCTCCCTCCTACTGGTGCAGGTCTCATCACTATTCTTTGTCTTTATTTCTTTTTTCATTTGCCCTACCCAGGTATGTGTGGAGCTTCTTGAATTTTGGGAGGTCTGAGGTCTTCTGCCAGTGTTCAGTAGATAGTCTGTAGGAGCTGCTCCACATGTAGATGTATTTCTTATGTATCTGTGGGGAGGAAGGTGATCTCCGCATCTTATTCTTCCACCATCTTGAAGCTCCTCCCCTCTCCCTTTTATTCTGAGCCATGTGGATGACAGGGTCTTGGTGCTTCAGCCAGGCATCAGGGCTTTGTCTCTGAGGTGGGACAGCCAAGTTCAGGACAATGGTCCACAAGAGGCCTCCCAGCTCCACGTAATAAAAAATGGCGAAAATCTCACAGAGATGTCCATCTCAGCGCCAAGACGCAGATCCACTCAATGAACAGCATCCTACAGTAATGGATACCCTATGCCTAAAAAAAGCAAGAGATCCACACAACCTCAGCCATTAGCAGAGAGGCTGCTGATAATCATTATAAGGTCACAGACATTCCAAAACACACCACCAGATTTGGATCTGCCTGCAAGAAAGACAGGATCCAGCCTCATCCACCAGAACGCAGGCAAAGGTCCCCTCCACCAGGAAGCCTACACAGCCCACTGAACCATACTTAACAACTGGGGACATATACCAAAAACAATGGGAACTACACACCTGCAGTGTGTGAGAAGGAGATCCCAAACACAGTAAGTCAAGCAAAATGAGAAGAGAGAGAAACACACAGCAGATGAAGGAGCAAGGAAAAACCCACCAGACCTAATAAATGAAGAGGAAAAAGGCAGTGTACCTGAAAAATAATTCAGAATAATGATAGGAAAGATGATCCAAAATCTTGGATACAGAATGGAGAAAATACAAGAAACGTTTAATAAGGAACTAGAAGAACTACAGTGCAAGTAAACAGTGATAAACAACACAATAAATGAAATTTAAAAGTCTCTAAAAGGATCAACAGCAGAATAACTAGGCAGAAGGATGGATAAGTGACCTGGAATATAAAATAATGGAAACAACTACTGCAGAGCAGAATAAAGAAAAAGGAATGAAAACAATTGAGGACAGTCTCAGATACCTCTGGGACAATATTAAATGCACCAACATTCAAATTATAGGGGTCCCAGAAGAAGAAGAGAAAAAGAAATGGACTCAGAAAATATTTGAAGAGATTATAGTTGAAAATTGCTCTAATATGGGAAAGGAAACAGTTAATCAAGTCCAGGAAGCACAGAGAGTCCAATATAGGATAAATCCAAGGTGAAACATGCCAATACACATATTAATCAAACTGTCAAAAATAAAATACAAAGAAAACATATTAAAAGCAGCAAGGGAAAAACAAAAATAACACACAAGGGAATCCCCATAAGATTAACAGCTGATGTCAGCAGAAACTCTGCAAGCCAGAAGGGACTGGCAGGACATATTTAAAGTGATGAAGGAGAAAAACCTACAACCAAGTTACTCTACCCAGCAAGGATCTCATTCAGAATTGATGGACAAGTTAAAACCTTTACAGACAAGCAAAGGCTGGGAGTTCCGAATCACCAAACCAGCTTTACAACAAATGCTAAAGGAACTGCTCTAGGCAAAAGAAGGAAAAGACCTATGATAACAAAACCAAAACAATTAAGAAAATGGGAATAGGAATATACATATCGATAATTACCTTAAATGTAAATGGACTAAATGCTCCCACCAAAAGACACAGATTGGCTGAATGGATACAAAAACAAGACCCATATATATGCTGTCTACAAGAGACCAATTCAGACCTAGAGACACATACAGACTGGAAGTAAGGGGATGGAAAAAGATATTCCATGCAAATGGAAACCAAAAGAAAGCTGAAGTAGCAATTCTTATAGCAGAGAAAATAGACTTTAAAAGAAAGACTATTAGAAGAGACAATGAAGGACACTACATAATGATAAAGGGATCGATCCAAGAAGAAAATATAACAATTGTAAATATGCACCCAACATAGGAGCACCTCAATACGTAAGGCGAATACTAATGTCCACAAAAGGGGAAATCGACAGTAACACATTTGTATTTGGGGACTTTAACTCCCCACTTTCACCAATGGACAGATCATCCAAAATGAAAATAAATAAGGAAACACAAACTTTAAATGACACATTAAACAAGATGGACTTAATTGATATTTATGGGTAATTCCATCCAAAAACAGCAGAATACACATTTTTCTCAAGTGCTGATGGAACATTTTCCAGGTTAGATCATATATTGGGTCACAAATCTAGCCTTGGTTAATTTAAGAAAATTGAAGTTGAATTAAGTGCCTTTTCCAACCACAATGCTATGAGACTAGATAGCAATTACAAGAAAAGATCTGTAAAAAAACACAAACATATGGAGGCTAAACAATACATTACTTAATAACGATGTGATCACTGAAGCAATCCAAGAGAAAATTAAAAAAATACCTAGAAACAAATGACAATGGAGACATGACAACCCAAAACCTATGAGATGCAGCCAAAGCAGTTCTAAGAGGGAAGTTTATAGCAATACAATCCTACTTAAAAAACAGGAAATATCTCGAATAAACAACCTACACATGAACCTAAATAAATTAGAGAAAGAATAACAAAAAAACCGCAAGTTACTACAAAGAAAGAAATCATAAAGATCAGATCAGAAATAGATGAAAAATAATGAGGAAACGATAGCAAAATTCAATAAAATTAAAAGCTAGTTCTTTGAGAAGATAAACAAAATTAATAAATCATTAGCCAGACTCATCAAGAAAAAACCCGAGGGACTTCCCTGGTGGCGCAGTGGTTGAGAGTCCGCCTGCCGATGCAGGGGACACGGGTTCGTGCCCCGGTCCGGGAAGATCCCACATGCCGCGGAGCGGCTGGGCCCGTGAGCCATGGCCGCTGGGCCTGCGCGTCCGGAGCCTGTGCTCCGCAACGGGAGAGGCCACAACAGTGAGAGGCCCGCGTACCACAAAATAAATAAGTAAATCGCTGCGATCTTTAATTGCAGACTAAATAAAAAAAAAAAAAAAGAAAAAAGAAAAAACCCGAGAAGACTCAAATCAATAGAATTACAAATGAAAAAGGAGAAGTAACAAGTGACACTGCACAAATACAAAAGATCATGGGAGATTACTACAAGCAAATCTATGCCAATAAAATGGACAACCTGGAAGAAATGGACAAATTCTTAGAAATGCACAACCTGCCAAGACTGAATCAGGAAGAAATAGAAAATATGAACAGACCAATCACAAGCACTGAAATTCAAATTGTGATTAAAATATTAAAACAAACAAAAGCCCAGGACCAGATGCCTTCACAGGAGAATTCTATCAAACATTTAGAGAAGAGCTAACACCTATCCTTCTCAAACTCTTCCAAAATATAGCAGAGGGAGGAACACTCACAAATTCATTCTACGAGGCCACCATCACCCTGATACCAAAACCAGACAAGGATGTCACAAAGAAAGAAAACTACAGGCCAATATCACTGATGAACATAGATGCAAAAATCCTCAACAAAATACCACCAAACAGAATCCAACAGCACATTAAAAGGATCATACACCATGACCAAATGGGGTTTATTCCAGGAATGCAAGGATTCTTCAATATACACAAATCAATCAAAGTGATACACTATACTAACAAATTGAAGGATAAATACCATATGATCATCTCAATCGATGTAGAGAAAGTTTTGACAAAATTCAACACCCATTTATGATAAAAACCATCCAGAAAGTAGGCATAGAGGGAACGTTCCTCGACAGAATAAGGGCCATATATGACAAACCCACAGCCATCATCATCCTTCATGGTGAAAAATGGAAACTATTCCCACTAAGATCAGGAACAAGACAAGGTTGCCCACTCTCACCAATCTTATTCAATATAGTTTTGGAATTTTTAGACACAACAATCAGAAAAGAAAAGGATATAAAAGGAATTCAAATTGGAAAAGAAGAAGTAAAGCTGTTACTGTTTGCAGATTACATAATAGTATACATACCGAATCCTAGAGATGCTACCAGAAAACTACTAGAGCTTGGTAAAGTCGCAGGATACAAAATTAATGCACAGAAATCTCTTGCATTCCTATACACTAATGATGAAAACTCTGAAAGTGAAATTAAGAAAACACACCCATTGGCGGAGAAGGGGAAGATGGCGGAAGAGTAAGACGCGGAGATCACTTTCCTACCCACTGATACACCAGAAAAACATCTACACGTCGAACAACTCCTACAGAACACCTACTGAACGCTGGCAGAAGACCTCAGACCTCCCAAAAAGCAAGAAACTCCCCACGTACCTGGGTAGGGCAAAAGAAAAAAGAATAAACAGAGACAAAAGAAAAGAGAAAGGACCTGCACCAGCAGGAGGGAGCTGTGAAGGAGGAAATGTTTCCACACACTAGGAAGCCCCTTCATGGGCGGAGACTGCGGGTGGTGGAGGGGGTAAGCTTCGCAGCTGTGGAGGAGAGTGCAGTGACAGGGTTGTGGAGGGCAAAGCGGAGAGGTTCGCTCACAGCGGATCGGTGCCGACCAGCACTCACCAACCCGAGAGGCTTGTCTGCTCACCCGCCTGGGCGGGCGGGGCTGTGAGCTGAGGCTCGGGCTTCAGTAAGAACGCAGGGAGAGGACTGGGGTTGGCGGCCTGAACAAAGTCTGAAGAGTGTTAGTGCACTACGGCTAGCGGGGAGTGAGTGCTGGGGAAAGTCTGGACCTGCTGAAGAGGCAAGAGACTTTTTCTTCCCTCTTTGTATCCTCGTGAGAGAGGACAGGGGATTAAGAGCGTTGCTTAAAGGAGCTCCAGAGATGGACGCGAGCCGAGGCTATCAGCACGGACCCCAGAGACATGCATGAGACACTAAGGCTGTTGCTGCCGCCACCAAGAAGCCTGTGTGCGAGCACAAGTCACTATCCACACCCGCCTTCCGGGGAGCCTGTGCAGTCCGCCATTGCCAGGGTCCCAGGATCCAGGGCCAACTTCCCCGGGAGACGCACGGCGCGCCTCAGGTTGGTGAAGCGTCACGCCAGCCTCTGCCGCCGCAGGCTTGCCCCACACTCCTTGCCCCTCCCGCCCCGCAGCCTGAGTGAGCCAGAGTCCCCGAAGCAGCTGCTCCTTGAACCCCGTCCTGTCTGAGCACACAGACGTCCGCCAGCGACCTACATGCAGAGGCGGGGCCAAATCCAAAGCTGAGCCCCTGGAAGCTGTGAGAAAAAAGAAGAGAAAGGGAAATCTCTCCCAGCAGCCTCAGAAGCAGCGGATTAAAGCTCCACAATTAACTTGATGTACCCTGCATCTGTGGAATACATGAATAGACAACGAATTATCCCAAATTGAGGAGGTGGACTTTGAGAGCCAGATTTATGATTTTTTCCTCTTTCTGTGAGTGTGTATGTGTATCCTTCTGTGTGAGATTTTTTCTGTATAGCTTTGCTGCTGCCATTTGTCCTAGGGTTCTATCCATCCGTTTTTTTTTTTTAATTTTCTTTCTTAATAATTATTTTTATTTTAATAAATTTATTATATTTTATCTTACTTTATTTTATTTTACTTTATCTTCTTTTTTCCTTCCTTCCCTCCTTCCTTCTTTCCTTCCTCCCTCCCTCCCTCTTTCTTTCTTCTTTCTTTCCTTCTTTCTACTTCTACTAATTCTTTCTTTCTACTTTTTCTCCCTTTTATTCTGAGCGACGTGGATGAAATGCTCTTGGTCCTGCAGCTAGTAGTCAGTGCTCTGCCCCTGAGGTGAGAGAGCCAAATTCAGGACACTAGTCCACAAAAGACCTCTCAGTTACACATAATATTAAACGCTGAAAAACTCCCAGAGATCTCCATTTCAACACCAGCACCCAGGTACACTCAATGACCAGCACGATACAGTGCTGGACACCCTATGCCAAACAACTAGCAAGACAGGAACACAACACCACTGATTATCAGAGAGACTGCCTAAAATCATAATAAGTCCACAAACACCGAAAAACACACCGCCAGATGTGGAGCTGCCCACCAGAAAGAAAAGATCCAGCCTCATCCACCAGAACACAGGCACTAGTCCCTCCACCAGGAAGCCTACACAAACCACTGAGCCAACCTTAGTCGCTGGGGAGAGACACCAAAAACAACAGGAAATACAAACATGCAGCCTGAAAAAAGGAGACCTGAAGCACAGTAAGGTAAGGAAAATGAGAAGACAGAAAAACACACAGCAGATGAAGAAGCAAGATAAAAACCTAAAAGATCTAACAAATGAAGAAGAAACAGGCAGTCTGCTTGAAAAAGAATTCAGAATAATGAGAGTAAAGGTGATCTAATATCTTGGAAATAGAATAGACAATATGCAAGAAACGTATAACAAGGACCTAGAAGAACTAAAGATGAAACAAACAACGATGAACAACACAATAAATGAAATTAAAAATACTCTAGATGGGATCAATAACAGAATAACTGAGGCAGAAGAATGGATAAGTGACCTGGAAGATAAAATTGTGGAAATGGCTACTGCAGAGCACAATAAAGAAAAAAGATTGAAAAAAACTGAGGACAGTCTCAGACACCTCTGGGAAAACATTAAATGCACCAACATTCGAATTATAGCGGTTCCAGAAGAAAAAGAGTAAAAGAAAGGGACTGAGAAAATATTTGAAGAGATTATAGTTGAAAATTTCCCTAATATGGGAAAGGAAATAGTTACTCAAGTCCAGGAAGCACAGAGAGTCCCATACAGGATAAATCCAAGGAGAAATATGCCAAGACACATATTAATCAAACTGTCAAAAATTATATACAAAGAAAGCATATTAAAAGCAGCAAGGGAAAAACAACAAATAACACACAAGGGAATCCCCATAAGGTTAACAGCTGATCTCTCAGCAGAAACCCTGCAAGTCAGGAGGGAGTGGCAGGACATACTGAAAGTGATGAAGGAGAAGAACCTGCAACCAAGACTACTCTACCCAGCAAGGATCTCATTCAGGTTTGATGGAGAAATTAAAACCTTTACAGACAAGCAAAAGCTGAGAGAGTTCAGCGCCACCAAACCAGCTTTACAACAAATGCTAAAGGAACTTCTCTAGACAAGAAACACAAGAAAAGGAAAAGGCCTATAATATCAAACCCAAAAGAATTTAGAAAATGGGAAAAGGAACATACATTATCGATAATTACCTTAAATGTAAATGGACTAAATGTTCCCACCAAAAGACACAGATTGGCTGAATGGATACAAAAACAAGATTCTTATATATGCTGACTACAAGAGACCCACTTCAGACCTAGAGAATCATACAGACTGAAAGTAAGGGGATGGAAAAAGATATTCCATGCAAATGGAAACCAAAAGAAAGCTGGAGTAGCAATTCTCATATCAGACAAAATAGACATTAAAATAAAGACTATTAGAAGAGACAAAGAAGGACACTACATAATGATCAAGGGATCGATCCAAGAAGATATAACAATTGTAAATATTTATGCACTCAACATAGAAGCACCTCAATACATAAGGCAAATATTAACAGCCCTAAAAGGGAAAATCGACAGTAACCCATTCATAGTAGGGGACTTTAAGACCCCACTTTCACCCATTGACAGATCATCCAAACTGAAAATAAATAAGGAAACACAAGCTTTAAATGATACATTAAACAAGATGGACTTAATTGATATTTATAGGACATTCCATCCAAAAAAACCAGAGTACACATTTTTCTCAAGTGCTCATGGAACATTCTCCATGACAGATCATATCTTTGGTCACAAATCAAGCCTTGGAAAATTTAAGAAAGTTGAAATTGTATCAAGTATCTTTTCCGACCAAAACGCCATGAGACTAGATATCAATTACAGGAAAAGATCTGTAAAAAATACAAACACATGGAGGTTAAACAATACACTACTTAATAATGAAGTGATCACTGAAGAAATCACAGAGGAAATTAAAAAATACCTAGAAACAAATGACAATGGAGCCACAACCACCCAAAACCTACGGGATGCAGCAAAAGCAGTTCTAAGGGGGAAGTTTATAGAAATACAAGCCCACCTTAAGAAGCAGGAAACATCTCAAATAAACAACCTAACCTTGTACCTCAAGCAATTAGAGAAAGAAGAACAAAAAACCCCAAAGCTAGCAGAAGGAAGGAAATAATAAAAATCAAATTGGAAAGAAATGAAAAAGAAATGAAGGAAACAATAACAAAGATCAATAAAACTAAAAGCTGGTTCTTTGAGAAGATAAACAAAATAGATAAACCACTAGCCAGACTCATCAAGAAACAAAGGGAGAAGACTCAAGTCAATAGAATTAGAAATGAAAAAGGAGAAGTAATAAGTGACACTGCACAAATACAAAACATCATGAGAGATTATTTTAAGCAACTCTATGCCAATAAAATGGACAATCTGGAAGAAATGGACAAATTCTTAGAAATGCACAACTGCCAAGACTGAATCAGGAAGAGATAGAAAATATGAACAGACCAATCACAAGCACTGAAATTGAGACTGTGATTAAAAATCTCCCAACAAACAAAAGCCCAGGACCAGATGGCTTCACAGGCGAATTCTATCAAACATTTAGAGAAGAGCTAACACCTATCCTTCTCAAACTCTTCCAAAATATAGCAGAGGGAGGAACACCCCCAAAATCCTTCTACGAGGCAACCAGCACCTTGATACCGAAACCAATGATGTCACAAAGAAAGAAAACTACAGGTCAATATCACTGATGAATATAGGTGTAAACATCCTCAACAAAATACTAGCAAACAGAATCCAACAGCACATTAAAAAGGATCATACACTGTGGTCAAGTGGGGTGTATTCCAGAAATGTAAGGATTCTTCAATATACGCAAATCTATCAATGTGATAAACCATATTAACAAATTGAAGGAGAAAAACCATATGATCATCTCAATAGATGTAGAGAAAGCTTTTGACAAAATTCAACACCCATTTATGATAAAAACCCTGCAGAAAGTAGGCAAAGAGGGAGATGCAAGAAGTAAGAGATATGAGAACATATGTATAACTGGTTCACTTTGTTATAAAGAAGAAACTAACACACCATTGTAAAGCAACTATACTCCAATAAAGATGTAAAAAAAGAAGAAAAAAAAAGAAAGTAGGCAAAGAGTGAACTTTCCTCAATATAAGAAAGGCCATATATGACAAGCCCACAGCCAACATCATCCTCAAGGGTGAAAAACTGAAAATATTTCCACTAAGATCAGGAACAAGACAAAGTTGCCCACTCTCACCACTGTTATTCAACATAGTTTTGGAAGTTTTACCCACAGCAATAAGAGAAAAAAAGGAAATAAAAAGAATCCAAATCGGAAAAGAAGAAGTAAAGCTGTCATTGTTTGCACATGACATGATACTATAAATAGAGAATCCTAAAGATGCTACCAGAAAACTACTAGAGCTAATCAATGAATTTGGTAATATAGCAGGATACAAAATTAATGCACAGAAATCTCTGGCATTCCTATATACTAATGATGAAAAATCTGAAAGTGAAATCAAGAAAACACTCCCATTTACCATTGCGACAAAAAGAATAAAATATCTAGGAATAAACCTACCTAAGGAGACGAAAGACCTGTATGCAGAAAATTATAAGGCACTGATGAAAGAAATTAAATATGATACAAATAGTTGGAGAGATATACCATGTTCTTGGATTGGAACGATCAACATTGTGAAAATGACTCTACTACCCAAAGCAATCTACAGATTCGATGCAATCCCTATCAAACAACCACTGGCATTTTTCACAGAACTACAAGAAAATTTTCACAATTTGTATGGAAACACAAAAGACCCCGAATAGCCAAAGCAATCTTGAGAACGAAAAAAGGAGCTGGAGGAATCAGGCTCCCTGACTTCAGACTATAATATAAAGCTACAGTAATCAAGACAATATGGTGCTGGCACAAAAACAGAAATATAGATCAATGGAACAGGGTAGAAACCCAGAGATAAACCCACGCACATATGGACACCTTATCTTTGACAAAGGTGGCAGGAATATACAGTGGAGAAAGGACAGCCTCTTCAATACGTGTTGCTGGGAAAATGGACAGATACATGTAAAAGTATGAGATTAGATCACTCCCTAACACCATACACAATAATAAGCTCAAAATGAATTAAAGACCTAAATGTAGGCCAGAAACTATCAAACTCTTAGAGGAAAACATAGGCAGAACACTCTATGACATAAATCACAGCAAGATCCTTTCTGACCCACGTCCTAGAGTAATGGAAATAAAAACAAAAATAAACAAATGGGACCTAATGAAACTTCAAAGCTTTTGCACAGCAAAGGAAACCATAAACAAGACCAAAAGACAACCCTCGGAATCATAGAAAATATTTGCAAATGAAGCAACTGACAAAGAATTAATCTCCAAATTTCACAAGCAGCTCATGCAGCTCAATAACAAAAACACAAACAACCCCATCCAAAAATGGGCAGAAGACCTAAATAGACATTTCTCAAAAGAAGATATAGAGACTGCCAACAAACACATGAAAGAATGCTCAACATCATTAATCATTAGAGAAATGCAAATCAAAACTACAATGAGATATCATCTCACACCAGTCAGAATGGCCATCATCAAAATATCTACATACAATAAATGCTGGAGAGGGTGTTGAGAAAAGGGAACACTCTTGCACTGCGGGTGGGAATGTGAATTGGTTCAGCCACTATGGAGAACAGTATGGAGGTTCCTTAAAAAACTACAAATAGAACTACCATATGACCCAGCAATCCCACTACTGGGCATATACCCTGAGAAAAACAAATTCAAAAAGAGTCATGTACCAAAATGTTCACTGCAGCTCTGTTTACAATAGCCCAGAGATGGAAACAACCTAAGTGCCTATCATCAGATGAATGGATAAAGAAGATGTGGAACATATATACAATGGAATATTATTCAGCTATAAAAAGAAACGAAATTGAGCTATTTGTAATGAGGTGGATAGACCTAGAGTCTGTCATGCAGAGTGAAGTAAGTCAGAAAGAATAAGACAAATACTGTATGCTAGCACATATATATGGAATTTAAGAAGAAAAAAATGTCATGAAGAATCTAGGGGTAAGACAGGAATAAAGACACATACCTACTGGAGAACGGACTTGAGGATATGGGGAGGGGGAAGGGTGAGCTGTGACAGGGCGAGAGAGAGTCATGGACATATACACACTAATAAACGTAAGGTAGATAGCAGTGGGAAGCAGCCGCATGACACAGGGATATCGGCTTGGTGCTTTGTGGCCACCTGGAGGGGTGGAATAGGGAGGGTGGGAGGGAGGGAGACGCAAGAGGGAAGACATATGGGAACATATGTATATGTATAACTGATTCACTTTGTTATAAAGCAGAAATTAACAAACCAGTGTAAAGCAATTATACCCCAATAAAGATGTTAAAAAAAAGGAAAAAAAATCTAGAAACCATAAATTCTGGAGAGGCTGTGGAGAAAAGGGAACACTCTTGCACTGCTGGTGGGAATGTGAATTGGTACAGCCACTATGTAGAACCATATGGAGATTTCTTATAAAACTACAAATAAAACTACCATATAACCCAGCAATCCCACTACTGAGCATATACCCTGAGAAAACCATGATTCAAAAAGAGTCATGTAACAAAATGTTCATTGCAGCTCTATTTACAATACCCTTGAGATGGAAACAACCTAAGTGTGCATCATCGGATGAATGTCTAAACAAGATGTAGCACATGTATACAATGGAATATTACTCAGCCATAAAAAGAAACGAAATTGAGGTCTTTTTAATGAGGTCGATGGACCAAGAGTCTGTCATACAGAGTGAAGTACATCAGAAAGAGAAAGACAAATACCATATGCTAACACATGTATATTGACTTTAAGAAAAAATTGTTATGAAGAGCCTAGGGGTAAGACAGGAATAAAGACACAAACCTACCAGAGAATGGACTTGAGAATATGGGGATGGGGATGGTTAAACTGTGATAAAGTGAGATAGAGCCATGGACATATATACACTACCTAACATAAGGTAGATAGCTAGTGGGAAGCAGCCGCATAGCACAGGGAGATCAGCTCCGTCCTTTGTGTCTGCCTGGAGGTGTGGCATAGTGAGGGTGCGTGGGAGGGTGACGCAAGAGGGAGGAGATATGGGGACATATGTATATGTATAGCTGACTAACTTTGTTACAGAGAGGAACTAGCTCACAATTTTAAAGCAATTTTACTCCAATAAAGACGTAAAAAAAACAAATAACTTCAAGTACATCTACCATATGACCCAGCAGTCTCACTACTGGGCATATACCCTGAGAAAACCATAATTCAAAAAGAGTCATGTACCAAAATATTCATTGCAACTCTACTTATAATAGCACGGAGATGAAACAACCTAAGTGTCCACCATCAGATGAATGGGCAAAGAAGATGTGGCACATATATACAATGGAATATTACTCAGCCATAAAAAGAAACGAAACTGAGCTATTTGTAATGAGGTGGATGGACCTAAAGTCTGTCATACAGAATGAAATAAGTCAGAAAGAGAAAGACAAATACCATATGCTAAAACATATATATGTGATTAAATAAAATGTCATGAAAAACCTAGGGGTGAGACAAGAATAAAGACACAGACCTACTTGAGAATGGACTTGAGGATAAGGGGAGGGGGGATGGTAAGCTGTGACCAAACGAGAGAGTGGCATGGACATATATACACTACCAAATGTAAACTAGATAGCTACTGGGAAGCAGCCGCATAGCACAGGGAGGTCAGCACAGGTGCGTTGTGACCAACTAGAGGGGTGGGATAGGGAATGTGGGAGGGAGGGAAACGCAAGAGGGAAGAGATATTGGGAACATATGTATATGTATAACTGATTCACTTTGTTGTAAAGCAGAAACTAACACACCATTGTAAGGCAATTATACTTCAATAAAGATGAAAAAAAAAGAGATATCTCAAATAAGCAACCTAACCTTACACCTAAAGCAATTACAGAAGGAAGAAAAACGAAACCCAGAGTTAGCACAAGGAAGGAAATCATAATGATCAGATCAGAAATAAATGAAAAAGAAATGAAGGAAATGATAACAAAGATCAATAAAACTGAAAGATAATTCCTTGAGAAAATAAACAAAATGATAAACGATTAGCCAGACTCATCAAGAAATAAAGGGAGATTATTCAAATCCATGGAACTAGAAATGAAAAAGGAGAAGTAAGATGTGACACTGCAAAAATACCTAGGATTATGACAGATTACTACAAGCAACTATATGCGAATAAAATGGACAACCTGGAAGAAATAGACAAATTCGTATAAATGCACAGCCCTCTGAGACAGAACCAGGAAGAAATAGAATATATGAACACAGCAATCACAAGCACTGAAATTGAAACTGTGATTAAGAATCTTCAGACACAAAAATGCCCAGGACCAGATGGCTTCACATGCCTATTCTATCAAACATTTAGAGAAGAGCTGACACCTATCCTTCTCAAACTTTTCCAAAATACAGTAGAGGAAGGAACACTCCCAAACGCATTCTACGAGGCCACCATCCATCTGATATAAAAGCCAGACAAAGATGTCACAAAGAAAGAAAACTACAGGCCAATATCACTGATGAACTTAGATGCAAAATTTCCCAATAAAATAGTAGCAAACAGAATCCAACAGCACATGAAAGGGATCATACACAATGATCAAGTGGGGTTTATCCCAGGAATGCAAGGGTTCTTCAATATACGCAAATCAATCAATGTGATACACCATATTAACAAATTGAAGGAGAAAAACCACATGGTCATCTCAATAGATGCAGAGAAACATTTTGACAATATTAATTATGTGAATCAACACACATTTATTATAAAAACACTCAAGAAAGAAGGCAAACTTTTTCAGATTCTTCATTGTTGATGTACAGATATGCGAGTGATGCGTGTATTTTGAGTTCATGTTCTGCAAACAAACTTTGCTAAGTTGGTTTATTCTAATAGATTTTTTGTTCTAAGAAACTTTTTTGTGAAAAGAAAAAGAAAGCAGGCAAAGAGGGAACTTACCTCAACATAATAAAGGCCATATATGACAAACCCACAGCCAACATCCTCCTCAATGGTGAAAAACTGTAACCATTTCCACTAAGATCATAAACGAGACAAGGTTGCCCAGTCTCACCACTATTACTCAACATAGTTTTGGAAGTTTTCGCCACAACAATCAGAGAAGGAAAAGAAATAAAAAGAAGTCAAGTCAGAAAAGAAGTAACCTGTCATTGTTTGCAGATGACATGATACTGTGCATAGAGAATTGTAAAGATTCTAGCAGAATACTACTAGTGATAATCAATGAATTTGGTAAAGTAGTAGGATACAATATTAATGTACAGAAATGTCTTGCATTCCTATACACTAATGATGAAAAATCTGAAAATGAAATTAAGAAAACACTCGCATTTACCATTGCAACCAAAAGAATAAAATATCTAGGAATAAACCTACCTAAGGAGACTAAAGACCTGTATGCAGAAAATTATGATGCTGATGAAAGAAATTAAAGACGATACAAATAGATGGAGAGATATACCATGTTCTTGGATTGGAAGTATCAACATTGTGAAAATGAGTATAGAATCCAAAGCAATTTGAAGATTCAATGCAATCCCTATCACATTACCACTGGAATTTTTCACAGAACTAGAAAAACTTTTTTCACAATTTGCATGGAAACTCAAAAGACGGCGAATAGCCAACCATTGTTGAGAAAGAAAAACGAAGCTGGAGAAATCAGGCTCCCTGACTTCAGACTATACTACAAAGCTACAGTAATCAAGACAGTATGGTACTGGCAAAAAAACAGAAATATAGATCAATGGAACAGGATAGAAAGCCCAAACTTAAACCCACGCACATATGGTCACCTTACCTTTGATAAAGGAGGTAAGAACATGCAGTGCAGAAAAGACAGCCTCTTCAATAAGTGGTGCTGGGAAAACTGGACAGCTAGCTGTAAAAGGCTGAAATTACAACACTCCCTAACACCATACACAAGAATAAACTCAAAATGGATTGAAAGATAAAAAAATGGATTGAAGACCTAAATGGAAGTCCAGAAACAATTAACTCTTAGGAGAAAACATAGGCAGAACACTCTATGACATAAATCACAGCAAGATCTTTTTTGACCCTCCTCCTAGAGAAATGGAAATAAAAACAAATATTAACAAATAGGACCTAATGAGACTTAAAGCTTGCACAGCAAAGGAAACCATAAGGAAGACCAAAAGACAACCCTCAGAATGAGAGAAAATATTTGCAAATGAAGCAACTGACAAAGGATTAATTTCCAAAATTTACAAGCAGCACATGCAGCTCAATATCAAAAAACCAAAAACCCAATCTAAAAATGGGCAGAAGACCTAAATAGACATTTCTCCCAAAAAGGTATACAGATTGCCAGCAAACACATGAAACAGTGCTCAGCATCATTAATCATTAGAGAAAAACTAACCAAATCTACAATATCATCTCACACCTGTCAGAATGGTGGTCATCAAAAAATCTAGAAACAATAAATGCTGGAGAGGGTGTGGAGAAAAGGGATACCTCTTGCACCGTTGGTGGGAATGTAAATTGATACAGCCACTGTGGAGAACAGTATGGAGGTTCCTTAAAAAAATGCACATAGAACTACCATACGACCCAGCAACCCCACTACTGGGCATATATCGGGAGAAAGCCATAATTCAAAAAGAGTCGTGTACCAATATATTCATTGCCGCCTTATTTACCATAGCCAGGACGTGGAAGCAACCTAAGTGTCCATCAACAGATGAATGGATAAAGAAGATATTGCACATATATACAATGGAATATTACGAGCCATAAAAAGAAACGAGGGCTTCCCTGGTTGCCCAGTAGTTGATAATCTGCCTGTTAATGCAGGGGTCATGGGTTTGAGCCCTGGTCTGGGAAGATCCCACATTCTGCGGGGTAACTAGGCTGCTGAGCCACAACTAGTGAGCCTGCGAGTCTGGAGCCTGTGCTCCACAACAAGAGAGGCTGTGGTAGTGAGAGGCCCGTGAACTGTGATGAAGAGTGGCCCCTGCTTCCCACAACTAGAGAAAGCCCTCATCCAGAAACGAAGACCCAACACAGCAAAAATAAATTAATTAATTAATTTCTACCCCCAACATCTTAAAAAAATAAAATGAAATTGAGTTATTTGTATTGAGGTGGATGGAACTAGAGTCTATCATACAGAGTGAAGTAAGTAAGAAAGAGAAAAACAAATACCGTATGTTAACACATATATATGGAACCTAAGAAGAAAAAAAAAAGGTCATGAATAACCTAGGAGTAAGACGGGAATAAAGACACAGACCTGCTAGAGAATGGACTTGAGGATATGGGGAGGGGGAACGGTAAGCTGTGACAAAGTGAGAGAGTGGCATGGACATATATACACTACCAAACATAAAATAGATAGCTAGTGGGAAGCAGCCGCATAGCACAGGGAGATCAGCTCAGTGGTTTGTGACCACCTAGAGGGGTGAGATAAGGAGTGTGGGAGGGAGGGAGACACAAGAGGGAAGAGATATGGGAACATATGTATATGTATAACTGATTCACTTTGTTATAAAACTGAAACTAACACACCATTGTAAAGCAATTATACTCCAATAAAGATGTTTAAAAAAATACAGACCTACTAGAGAATTGAGTTGAGGATACTGGAAGGGGAAATGTTAAGCTGGGACAAAGTGAGAGAGTGGCTTGGACATATATACATTACCAAATTTAAAATAGCTAGTGAGAAGCAGCTGTATAGCAGAGGGAGATCAGCTCTGTGGTATGTGAACACATAAAGGGTTTGGATAGGGAGAGTGGAAGGGAGGGAGAAGCAAGAGGGAAGAGATATGGGGATATATGTATATGTATAACTGATTCACTTTGTTATAAAGCTGAAACTAACACAGCATTGTAAAGCAATTATACTCCAATAAAGATGTTAAAAAATAACAAGAACAATCAAAGCCTAAAGTCAGCAGAAGAAAGGAAATAAGAAAATTCGGAGAGGATGGGCACCGGCTTGAGGAGCAGTGGCGAGAGCTTCAAGACTAGGTCGGTGCAAAAGCTGTGTGGAGGACAGATACTTAGTGCTCCAGCCCTGCGTCAGGGCGATGCCACTGAGGTGGGAGAGCCAAGTTCAGGACACTGGCCCACAAGAGACCTCCCAGCTCCACATAATATCAATCACTGAAAATCTCCGAGATCTCCATCTCAACGTCTAGACCATCTCTACTCAATGACCAGCAAGCTACACTGCAGGACACCCTATGCCAAACAACTAGCAATACAGGAACACAACCCATCTATTAGCACAGAGGCTGCCTAAAATAATAATAAGGCCACAGATGCTCCAAACCACACCACCAGACGTGGTCCTGCCCAACAGAAAGACAATATCTAGCCTCATCCACCAGAAAACAGGCACTAGTCTCATCCACCAGAAAACAGGCACTAGTCTCCTCCACCAGGAAACCTACATATCCCACTGAACCAACCTTAGCCACTGGGGACAGACACCAAAAACAACAGAAACTACGAACCTGCAGCCTGCGAAATCAGACCCCAAACACAGTAGAGTTAAGCAAAATGAGAAGACGGAGAAGCACACAGCAGATGAAGTAGCAAGGCAAATACCCACCAGACCTAACAAATGAAGAGGAAATAGGCAGTCTACTTGAAAAATAATTCAGAATAATGATAGCAAAGATGATCCAAAATCTTGGAAATAGAATGGAGAAAATTTTAAAAACGTTTAACAAGGACTTAGAAGAACTAAAGAGCAAAGAAACAGAGATGAACAACACAATAAATGAAATTTTAAATTCTCTAGTGAAGAGAGAGGAACCAAGATGTGGAGTAGAAAGACATGCTCTCACTCCCTCTTGTGAGAACACCAAAATCACAACTAGCTGCTGGACAGTCATTGACAGGAGGACACTGGAACTCACCAAGAAAGATACCCCACATCCAAAGACAAAGGAGAAGCTACAATGAGATGGTAGGAGGGGCGCAATCACAGTAAAATCAAATCCCATAACTGCTGGGTGGGTGACTCACAGACTAGAGATCACTTATACAACAGAAGTGTCCCCACTGGAGTGAAGGTCCTGAGCCCCACGTCAGGCTTCTCAGCCTGGGGGTCCGGCAACGGGAGGAGGAATTCCTAGAGAATCAGACTTTGAAGCCTAGTGGGAATTGATTGCAGGACTTTGACAGGACTGGAGGAAACCGAGACTCCACTCTTGGAGGGCACACACTAAGCAGTGTGTGCATTGGGACCCAGGGGAAGGAGCAGTGATCTCAGGGGAGGCTGCACCAGACCTACCTGCTAGTGTTGGAGGGTCTCATGCAGAGGCGGGGGGTGGGGGCTGTGGTTCACCATGGGGACAAGGACACTGGCAGCAGAAGTTCTGGGAAGTACACCTTGGCGTGAGCCCTCCCAGAGTCTGTCATTAGCCCCACCAAATAGCACAGGTAGGCTCCAGTGTTGGGTTGCCTTAGGCCAAAGAACCAACAGGGAGGGAACCTAGCCCAACCTATCAACAGTCAAGTGGACTAAAGTTTTACTAACCTCTGCCCACCAGAGCAACAGTCAGCTCTACCCACCACCAGTCCCTCCCATCAACCTCTTAGATAGCCTCATCCACCAGAGGGCAGACATCAGAAACAAGAAGAACTACAATCCTGCAGTCCGTGGAACTAAAACCACATTCACAGAAAGATAGACAAGACAAAAAGGCAGAGGGCTATGTACCACATGAAGGAACAAGATAAAACCTCAGAAAAACACCTAAATTAAGTAGAGATAGGCAAACTTCCAGGAAAAGAATTCAGAATAATGATAGCGAAGATGATCTAGGACCTAGGAAAAAGAATGCAGGCAAAGATCAAGAAGATGCAAGAAATGTGTAACAAGGACCTAGAAGAATTAAAGAACAAACAAACAGAGATGAACAATGCAATAACTGAAACGAAAACTACACTAGAAGGAATCAATAGCAGAATAACTGAGCAGAAGAACGGAGAAGTGACCTGGAAGACAGAATGGTAGAATTCACTGCTGCAGAACAGAATAAAGAAAAAAGAATGAAAAGAAATGAAGACAGCCTAAGGGACCTCTGGGACAACATTAAACAGAACAACATTTGCATTATACGGGTCCCAGAAGGAGAAGAGAGAGAGAAAGTACCTGAGAAAATATTTGAAGAGATTATAGTCAAAAAATTCCCTAACCTGGGAAAGGAAATAGCCACCAAAGTCCAGGAAGCCCAGCGAGTCCCATACCAGATAAATCCAAGAAGAAACACGCTGAGACACATAGTAATCAAATTGGCAAAAATTAAAGACAAAGAAAAATTATTGAAAGCAGCAAGGGAAAAATGACAAATAATACAAGGGAACTCCCATAAGACTAACAGCTGATTTCTCAGCAGAAACTCTACAAGCCAGAAGGGAGTGGCATGATATACTTAAAGTGATGAAAGGGAAGAACCTACAACCAAGATTAATCTACCCAGCAAGGATCTCATTCAGATTCAATGGAGAAATCAAAAGCTTTATGGACAAGCAAAAGCTAAGAGAATTCAGCACCACCAAACCAGTTCTACAACAAATGCTAAAGGAACTTCTCTAAGTGGGAAACACAAAAGAAGTAAAGGACTTACAAACACAACCCAAAGCAATTAAGAAAATAGTCACAGGAACATACATATAGATAATTAACTTAAACGTGAATGGATTAAGTGCTGCAATCAAAAGGCACAGGCTTGTTGAATAGATACAAAAACAAGACCCATATATATGCTGTCTACAAGAGACCCACTTCAGACATAGAGACACATACACACTGAAAGTGAGGGGATGGAAAAAGATATTCCATACAAATGGAAATCGAAAGAAAGCTGGAATAGCTATATTCATATCAGATAAAATAGACTTTAACATTAAGAATGTTACAAGAGACAAGATAGGACACTAAATAATGATCAAGGGATCTATCCAAGAAGAATATATAACAATGATAAATACATATGCACCCAACAAGTTTATAGTCTATACAAGCCTACCTCAAGAAACAAAAAAAATCTTAAATAAACAATCAAACCTTACACCTAAAGGAACTAGAGAACGAAGAAAAGACAAAACCCAAAGTTAAGAGAAGGAAAGAAATCATAAAGATCAGAGTGGAAATAAATGAAATAGAAACAAAGAAAACAATAGCAAAGATCAATAAAACTGAAAGCTGGTTCTTTGAGAAGATAAACAAAATTGATAAACCATTAGCCAGACTCACCAAGAAAAGGAGGGAGAGGACTCAAATCAATAAAATTAGAAATGAAAAATGAGAAGTTACAACAGACACCACAGAAATAGAAGGCAACCTAAGAGACTACAACAAGCAACTCTATGCCAGTAAAATGGGCAACCTGGACAAAATGGACAAATTCTTAGAAAGGTATAACCTTCCAAGACTGAATCAGGAAGAAACAGAAAATATGACCAGACAAATAACAAGAAATAAAATTGAAACTGTGATTAAAAATCTTCCAACAAACAAAATTCCAGGATCAGATGGCTTCACAGGTGAATTCTATCAAACATTTAGAGAAGAGCTAACACCTATCCTTCTCAAACTCTTCCAAAAAGTTTCAGAAGTAACACTCCCAAACTCATTCTCTGAGGCCCCATCACCCTGATACCAAAACCAGAAAAAATACTACCAAAAAAGAAAATTACAGACCAATATCACTGATGAATGTAGATGCAAAAATTCTCAACAAAATACTAGCAAACAGAATCCAACAACACATTAAAAGGATCAAACACCATGATCAAGTGGGATTTATCCCAGGGATGCAAGGATTCTTCAATATACGCAAATCAATCAATGATATACACCATATTAACAAATTGAAGAAGAAAAACCATAAGATCATCTCAATGGATGCAGAAAAAGCTTTTGACAAAATTCAGCACTCATTTTTGATAAAAACTCCCCAGAAAGTGGGCATAGAGGGAACCTACCTCAACATGGAAAAGGCCATATATGACAAACCCACAGCAAACATCATTCTCAATGGAGAAAAATTGAAAGCATTTCCTCTAATATCAGGAATGACACAAGGATGTCCACACTCACCACTATTATTCGACATAGTTTTGGAAGTCCTAGCCATGGCAATCAGAGAAGAAAAAGAAATAAAAGGAATACAAATTAGAAAAGAAGCCGTAAAAGTTTCACTGTTTGCAGGTGGCATGATGCTATACATAGGGAATCCTAAAAATGTCACCAGAAAACTAATAGAGGTAAACAATGATTTTCATAAACTTGCAGGATACAAAATTAATGCACAGAAATCTCTTGCATTCCTATACACTAATGATGAAAAATCTGAAGGAGAAATTATGGAAACATTCCCATTTATCACTGCAACAAAATGAATAAAATACATAGGAATAAACCCACCTAGGGAGACAAAAGACCTGTATGCAGAAAACTATAAGACACTGATGAAACAAATTAAAGATGATACCAACAGATGGAGAGATATACCATGTTCTTGGATTGGAAGAATCAATGTTGTGGAAAAGATTCTACTATCCAAAGCAATTTACAGATTCAATACAATCCCTATCAAATTACCAATGGCATTTTTTACGGAACTAGAACTAATCATCTTAAAATTTGGATGGAGGCAGAAAAGACCCCGAATAGCCAAAGCAGTCTCGAAGAAAAAAACGGAGC
This sequence comes from Phocoena sinus, assembly GCF_008692025.1. Taxonomy (NCBI): domain Eukaryota; kingdom Metazoa; phylum Chordata; class Mammalia; order Artiodactyla; family Phocoenidae; genus Phocoena; species Phocoena sinus. Next base: position 50,181,746 of record NC_045784.1, on the reverse strand, counting down.
TGGAGGAATCAGACTCCCTGATTTCAGACTATAGTACAGCGCTACAGTAATCAAGACAATATGGTACTGGTGCAAAAACAGAAACAGATCAATGGAACAAGATAGAAAGCCCACAGATAAACCGACGCATGTATGGTTAACTAATGTATGACAAAGGAAGCAAAGATATTCATTGGAGAAAAGACAGTCTCTTCAATAAGTGGTGCTGGGAAAACTGGGCAGCTACATGTAAAAGAACGAAATTAGAACACTCACTAACACAATACACAAAAATAAACTCAAATGGATTTGACACCTAAATGTAAGATACTACACTATAAATCTCTTCAAGGAAGACATAGAAAGAACACTCTTTCACATAAATCACAGCAAGATCTTTTTTGATCCACCTCCTAGAGTAATGGGAATAAAAAAATAAACATATGGGACATAATGGGAGAAAATATTTGCAAATGAATCAACGGACAAAGGATTAATTGCCAAAATATATAAAAAGCTCATGCAGCTCAATATTAAAGAAACAAACAACCCAATCCAAAAATGGGCAGAAGACCTAAATAGGCATTTCTCCACAGAAGACATACAGATGGCCAAGAAGCACATGAAAAGCTGCTCAACATCACTAATTATTAGAGAAATGCAGATCAAAACTACAATGAGGTATCACCTCACACCAGTTAGAATGGGCATCATCAGAAAATCTACAAACAACAAATACTGGAGAGGGTGTGGAGAAAAGGGAACCCTCTTGAACTGTTGGCGGGAAAGTAAATTGATACAGCCACTATGGAGAACAGTATGGAGGTTCCTTAAAAAACTAATAATAGAATTATCATATCATCCAGCAATCACACTACTGGGCATATACCCAGAGAAAACCATAATTCAAAAAGACACATGCACCCCAATGTTCACTTCAACACTATTCACAATAGCCAGGTCATGGAAGCAACCTAAACCCCCACTGACAGATGAATGGATAAAGAAGTTGTAGTACATATATATAATGGAATATTACTCAGCCATGAGAAGGAACGAAACTGAGTCATTTGTTGAGACGTGGATGGATCTAAAGACTGTCATACGGAGTGAAGTAAGACAGAAAGAGAAAAACAAATATTGTATATTAGCGTGTGTATGTGGAACCTATAAAAATGGTACACATGAACCAGTTTGCAGGGGAAAAGTTGAGACACAGATGTAGAGAACAAACATGTGGACACCAAGCAGGGAAACTGCAGTGAGGTGGGGATGGTGGTGTGCTGAGTTGGGCAATTGGGATTGACATGTATACACTGATGTGTATGAAATTGATCACTAATAAGGACCTGCAGTATAGAAATACAAACAAAAAAAACAACTACTAGTAAACTTTTTTGGGTTATTTGTAGGGTAATATGTTAATATAAATGTTACATTACATGAAATTTCTAGAAATCTTATATGTTCTGGTATAATGTTATAAGGCATAATTCTAGTTCTTACTTTAAAATGTATATCTCAGAAATAACTAAATATCCTTGTCAATTGCATTATTACGAACTTTCATCAAATCTTTACCCATGCTCATTTTTAAGCCTTTTGTCATTTACAGACAGTTCAGGGTGTACTCAGATGCTTTTGCAAAAATGTTCCTATAAAAGAGTTTCATCTTCAAGGAATTCATGGAAAATGCTCTGACAAGTACAGGCTTCTGGTAACTGACTATACAGCTGAACTGCTTGAATAAGCATTTTCAGAAATCTAATGGAAAACTGATGAATTCATAAAAGTGCTAACAAAGATCAAAATAAAGAAAATTAATTACATGGGACTCAGTGACCTGATGAGGATAACTATAATTTTTGTGACTTTCTGTTTCAAAAGAAAAAATTCCACAAGGTCTCAGAGGCAAAAAGTATAAAAATCAGTTTTAACTGCAAAGTAAAGGAGCTGTTACCGTGGAGGATTACTGGACTGAATGTCAATATTGTGACATAGTATGAGTGTGTTTCATGTTTGGTAATTGCAATCATTGTTGCCTTTGTTGTGATCATCCATTTACAATGCTTGCTTACAGTTTATTTATTTCTTGTAAAAATAAAATACAGTGTGTGTGTGTAAAAAAAAAAGAAAAAATATGTTAATAAAACAAGAACACTGGGACTGCAAAAAAAAAAAATCTGTACAAGAGATCACTAGCAGATAACTGAGGCAGAAGAACGGATAAGTGACCTGGAAGACAAAATAGTGGAAATAACTACTGCAAAGCAGAATAAAGAAAAAAAATGAAAAGAATTGAGGACTGGCTCAGAGACCTCTGGGACAACATTAAACGCACCAACATTCGAATTGTAGGGGGTCCCAGAAGAAGAAGAAAGAAAGAAAGGAACTGAGAAAATATTTGAAGAGATTATAGTTGAAAACTTCCCTAATATGAGAAGGGAAACAGTTAATTAAGTCCAGGAAACACAGAGTTCCATACAGGATAAATCCGAGAAACACACCAAGACACATATTAATCAAACTACCAAAAATTAAATACAAGAAAAAATATTAAAAGCAGAAAGGGAAAATGAGAAGTAACACATAAGGGAATCCCCATAAGGTTAAAAGCTGAACATTCAGCAGAAACTCTGCAAGTCAGAGGGGAGTGGCAGGACATATTTAAAGTGATGAAGGAGAAAAATCTACAACCAAGATTATTCTACCCAGCAAGGATCTCATTCAGATTTGCTGGAGAAATTAAAAGATTTACAGAGAAGCAAAAGATAAGAGAATATAACACCACCAAACCATCTTTAGAGCAAATACTAAAAGAACTTCTCTAGGCAGGAAACACAAGAGAAGGGAAAGACCGACAATAATAAAGCCAAAATAATTAAGAAAATGGTAGTAGGAACATACATATCGATAATTACCTTAAAATTAAATGGATTAAGTGCTCCAACCAAAAGACATAGACTGGCTGAATGGATACAAAAACAAGATCCGTATATATGCTGTCTACAAGAGACCCACTTCAGACCTAGGGACACATACAGACTGAAAGTGAGGGGATGGAAAAAGATATCCATGCAAATGGAAAACAAAAGAAAGCTGGAGTAGCAATTCTCATATCAGAAAAAATAGATTGTAAAACAAAGACTATTACAAGAGACAAAGAAAGACACTACATAATGATCAAAGGATCAATCCAAGAAGACATAACAATTGTAAATATTTATGCACCCAACATAGGAACACTTCAATACATAAGGCAAATATTAACAGCCATAAGAAGGGAAATTGACAGTAACACATTCATAGTAGGGGACTTTAACAACCCACTTTCACCAATGAACAAATCATCCAAAATGAAAATAAATAAGGAAACACAAGCTTTAAATGATACATTAAACAAGATGGAATTAATTGATATTTATAGGACATTCCATCCAAAAACAACATAATAAACATTCTTCTCAAGTGCACATGGAACATTCTCCAGGATAGATCATATCTTGGGTCACAAATCAAGCCTTGGTAAATTTAAAAAAATTGAAATCACATAAAGTATCTTTTCTGAGCAGAATGCAATGAGACAAGATATCATTTACTGGAAAATGTAGTTAAGAAATACAAACACATGGAGGTTAAACAACACCGTACTTAACAACCAAGAGACCACTGAAGAAATCAAAGAGGAAATCAAAAACTACCTAGAAACAAATGACAATGAAAACACAATGACCCAAAACCTATGCGATGCAGCAAAAGCTGTTCTAAGAGGGAAGTTTATAACCTTACAAGCCTACCTTAAGAAACAAGAATCATCTCAAATAAAAAACCTAACCTTACACCTAAAGCAATTAGAGAAAGAAGAACAAAAGAACACCAAAGTTAGCAGAAGGAAAATAATCATAAAGATCGTATGAAAAAGAAATGAAGGAAATGATAGCAAACATCAATAAAACTAAAAGCTGCTTCTTTGAGAAGATACACAAAATTGATAAACCATTAGCCAGACTTATCAAGAAAAAAAGGGAGAAGACTCAAATCTGTAAAATTAGAAATGAAAAAGGAGAATTAACAACTGACACTGCAGATATACAAAGGATCATGAGAGATTACTACAAGCAACTATATGCCAGTCAAATGTACAACCTGGAAGAAATGGACAAATTCTTAGAAATGCACAACCTGCAAAGACTGAATCAGGAAGAAATAGAAAATATGAACAGACCAATCGCAAGCACTGAAATTGAAACTGTGATTAAAAATCTTCCAACAAACAAAAGCCCAGGACCAGATGGCTTCACAGGTGAATTCTTTCAAACATTTAGAGAAGAGCTGACACCTATTCTTCTCAAACTCTTCCAAATTATAGTAGAGGGAGGAACACTCCCAAATTCATTCTACAATGCCACCATCACTCTGATACCAAAACCAGACAATGATGTCACAAACAAAGAAAACTACAGGCCAATATCACTGATGAAAATAGACGCAAAAATCCTCAACAAAGTACTAGCAAACAGAGTCCGACAGCACATTTAAAGGATCATACACTATGATCAAGTGTGGTTTATTCCAGGAATGCAAGGATTCTTCAATTTACACAAATCAATCAACGTGATACACCATACTAACAAATTGAAGGAGAAAAACCACATGATCATCTCAATAGATGCACAGAAAGCTTTCGACAAAATTCAACACCCATTTATGATAACAACCCTCCAGAAAGTAGGCATAGAGGGAACTTTCCTCAACATAACAAACATCATATATGACAAACCCAAAGTCAACATAATCTTCAGTGATGAAAAACTGAAAACATTTCCACTTAGATCAGGAACCGGACAAGGTTGCACACTCTCACCACTCTTATTCAACATAGTTTTGGAAGTTTTAGCCACAGAAATCAGAGAAGAAAAAGAAATAAAAGGAATCCAAATCAGAAAAGAAGAAGTAAAGCTGTCACTATTTGCAGATGACATGACACTATACATCGAGAATCCTAAAGATGTTACCAGAAAACTACTAGAGCTAATCAATGAATTTGGTAAAGTAGAAGGATAAAAAAATTAATGCACAGAAATCTCTTGCATTCCTATACACTAATGATGAAAAATCTGAAATTAAAATTAAGAAAACACTCCGATTTATCGTTGCAACCAAAAGAATAAAATATCTAGGAATAAACCTACCTAAGGAGACAAGAGACCCGTATGCAGAAAATTATGAGACACTAATGAAAGAAATTGAAGGTGATACAAACAGATGGAGAGATATACCATGTTCCTGGATTGGAAGAATCGATATTGTGAAAATGACTCTGCTACCCAGAGCAATCTACAGATTCAAAGCAATCCCTATCAATCTACCACTGGTATTTTTCACAGAACTAGATCAAATATGTTCACAATTTGTATGGAAATACAAAAGACCCCGAATAGCCAAAGCAATCTTGAGAAACAAAAATGGAGCTGGATGAATCAGGCTCCCTGACTTCAGACTATACTACAAAGCTACATTAATCAAGGCAGTATGGTACTGGCACAAAAACAGAAATATAGATCAATGGAAAAGGATAGAAAGCCCAGAGATAAACCCACGCACATATGGTCACCTTATCTTTGATAATGTAGGCAATAATATACAGTGGAGAAAAGACAGTCTCTTCAATAAGTGGTGCTTGGAAAACTGGACAGCTACATGTAAAAGAATGAAATTAACACACTCCCTAACACCGTACACAAAAATAAACTGAAAATCAATTAAAGACCTAAATGTAAGGCCAGACACCATCGAACTGTTAAAGGAAAACATAAGCAGAACACTCTGACATAAATCACAACAAGATACTTTTTTACCCACCTCCTAGTGAAATGTAAATTAAAACAAAAATATATAAATGGGACCTAATGAAACTTAAAAGCTTTTGCACAGCAAAGGAAACCATAAACAAGATGAAAAGACAACACTCAGAATCAGAGAAATATTTGCCAATGAAGCAACTGACAAAGGATTAATCTCCAAAACATACAAGCAACTCATGCAGCTCAACATTTAAAAAAAAAAACCCTAATCCAAAAATGGGCAGAAGAACTAACTAGACATTTCTCTAAAGAAGATATACAGATTGCCAAGAAACACATGAAAGAATGCTCAGCATCATTAATCATTAGAGAAATGCAAATCAATACTACAATGAGATATTATCTCACACCGGTCAGAAAGGTCATCATCCAAAAATCTAGAAATAATAAATGCTGGAGAGGGTGTGGAGAAAAGGGAACCCTCTTGCACTGTTAGTGGGAATGTAAATTGATACAGCCACTATGGAGAATAGTGTGGAGGTTCCTTAAAAAACTAAAAATAGAACTACCATATGACCCAGCAATCCCACTACTGGGCATATAACCTGAGAAAACCATAATTCAAAAAGAGTCATGTATCAAAATGTTCATTGCAGCTATATTTACAATAGCCAGAAAATGGAAGCAACTTAAGTGTCCATCAACAGATGACTGAATAAAGAAGATGTGGCACATATATACAATGGAATATTACTCAGCCATAAAAAAGAATGAAACTGAGTTATTTGTAGTGAGGTGGATGGACCTAGAGACTGTCATACAGAGTGAAATAATTCAGAAGGAGAAAAATAAATACCATATGCTAACACATATATATGGAATCTAAGGGGAAAAATGGTCATGAAGAACCTAGTGACAACACGGGAATAAAGCTGCAGACCTACTAGGGAATGGACTTAAGGATATGGGTAGGGGGAAGTGTAAGCTGGGACAAAGTGAGACAGTGGTATGGACATATATACACTACCAAACTTAAAATAGATAACTAGTGGGAAGCAGCCGCATAGCACAGGGAGATCATCTCCGTGCTTTGTGACCACCTAGATGGGTGGGATAGGGAGGGTGGGAGGGAGGGAAATGCAAGAGGGAAGCGATATGGGGACATATGTTTATGTATAACTGATTCACTTTGTTATAAAGCAGAAACTAACACACCATTGTAAAGCACTTATACTCCAATAAAGATGTTAAAAAATAATAATTTAAAAATTAAAAAAATAAAAGTAGTTATATGTAGGTAGTGAGATTATGGCCCATTTGATTTTAAATATTGCATTTTTACATCAGTTATTATGATGAACAGGTTGCTATGTAAATAACATTATAAATAGGTATAAAAAAATCAGAGAGGAATTAAACAATACAGAAATCAAAAAACAATAGAAAAATCAGGGAAACCAAGAGCTGTTTTTTTAATTGAAGTATAGTTGATTTACAATATTGTTTTATGATAAAGCAAAGTGATTCTGTTATGTATATATATTCTTTTTCAGATTCTTTTCCCTTGTAGGTTATTACAAAACATGAAATAGTTACCTGTGCTGTAGGGTAGGTCCTTGTTGGTCATATATTTTATATATAGTAGTGTGTATACGTTAATCACTAACTCCTAATTTTTCCCTCTCCCCTTTCCATTTGGTAACCATAAGTCACAACTAACTACTGAACTACTATCTACAGGAAAATGCTAGACCCTACCAAAAAAGATACCTTACATCCAAAATCTCAAATGAACAGCCTAACCTTACACCTAAAGCAATTAGAGAAAGAAAAAAAAAATTCCTCACAAAGTTAGTAGAAGGAAAGAAATCATAAAGATTAGAGCAGAAATAAAATGAATATTGGGATGCCTGTATCTTTTTAAATTATTAGCCAAGCTCTTTAGGAAAAAAAGAGAGAGCCCATATAAACAGAATAGAAATAAAAGAGGAGAAATAAGAACAGATATTACAGAGATACCGAAAATCATAGGAGAATTGTACAGTTATATACCAACGAACAGGACAATCTAGAAGAAATGGGTAAATGCCCAGAAAGATACAAACTTCTAAGACTGAATCAGGAAGAAATAGGTAATCTAAAGAGACAAATCACTAGTAGTGAAATTGAATTTGTAATTTTAAAAAACTCCCAACAAACAAAACCCAGGACCAGTCCATTTCACAGGGGAGGTCTAGCAAATATATACAGAAAACCTAATATGTATCTTTCTCAAAATATTCCAAAAAGTTGAAGAGGATTGAACACTCCCAACTTCATTCTACGAGGCCAACATTACCCTCATACCAAAACCAGATAAAAAGATACTACAAAAAAATAAACTTACAGTGCAATATTTCTGATGGATAGAGATGCAAAACTCCTTGACGAAATATTAGCAAACCGAATTCAACAATATAAAAAACGGGTCATACACTATGATCAAGTGGGATTTATTCCAGGGTTGTAAGATGGTTCAATAGCCACAAATCAATCAGTGAGAAACAACACATTAAAAAAAGAAGGATAAAAATAACATGATAAACTCAATCAATGCAAAAAAGGCATTTGACAAAATTGAACATCTATCCATCATAAAAATGCTCATGAAATTTGTTGTACAGGGAACATACCTCAACATAATAAAGGTCATTTATGACTAACCCACAGCTAACATCATACTCAAGAGTGAAGAGATGGAAGACTTTCCTATAAAATCAGCAATAAGAGAAGGATGCCCTCTCTCACCATTTATATTTAACATTACAGTGGAAGGCCTAGCCACAGCAATCAGAGAAGTAAAAGAAATGAAAGCATCCAAATTGTAAGGGAAAAAGTAAAACTCACTATTTGCATATCACATGATACTATATGTGGATAAAGTCTCCACATACAAACAAAACTAATAAATGAATTCCCTAAAGTTACAGGATACAGGATTGATATACATATATCTGTTGTTTTTCTATACACTAATAATGAACTATCACAAAGAGAAAGAAAGCAAGAAAAAAGTCCCTTTTAAAATAACATTGATAAACTTAGGATTAAGCACACCCAAGAGAGTAAAAGACTTATACTGTGAAAAAGTTTAAAATATTGATGAAGGAAATTAAAGCTGACACAAAGAAATGTAAAGATATCCCTTAGTCATGGATATGAGGAAATTATATTGTTAAAATATCCATAATACATAGGGCAATCTGCAGATTTAATGCAATCCCTTTCAAAATACCTATGTCACTTTTTAAAGAAGTAGAACAAATAATCCTAAAATTTATATGGAATCACAATAGACCTCAATTATCAAAGCAATCTTGAGAAAAAAGAACAAAGCAAGAAATACTCACCCTTGCTGACTTCAGACTATACTACAAAGCTACAATAATCAAAATAACATGAGATCACTGGTGGAGAGAGGATGGCAGAGTAGAAGGACATGGGCTCAACCCTTAAAGAAACACCACAATCACAACTAACTACTGAACTACTATCTACAGGAAAATGCTAGACCCTACCAAAAAAGATACCCTACATCCAAAATCTCAAATGAACAGCCTAACCTTACACCTAAAGCAATTAGAGAAAGAAAAAAAAATTCCTCACAAAGTTAGTAGAAGGAAAGAAATCATAAAGATTAGAGCAGAAATAAAATAGAGATGAAGAAAACAATAGCAAAGATAATGAAACTAAAAGATGGTTCTTTGAAAAGATAAATAAAACTGACAAAGCTTTAGTCAGACTCCACAAGAAAAAAAGGGAGAGGGTTCAAATCAATAAAATTAGAAATGAAAAAGGAGAACTTACAAGGGACACCACAAAAATCCAAAGGATTGTTAAAGACTGCTACAAGCAAATGTAGGCCAATAAAATGGACAACCTAGATAAACAGACAAACTCTTAGAAATGTACAATCTCCCAAGACTGAACCAGGAAAAAAATAAAAACAGACCAATCACAAGCACTAAAATTGAAACTGGGATTGAAAAACTTCCAAGAGTGCTCACCTCGCTGCTCCTCGCTTGCAGCCCTGTGCTTTGCTCCTCTCCAAACATGGCAAAAATATCCAGCCCTACAGAGACTGAACGCTGCATCGAGTCTCTGATTGCTCTTTTCCAAAAGCATGCTGGAAGGGACGGTAACAACAGCAAACTCTCCAAGGCCGAGTTACTTATCTTCATGAATACAGAGCTGGGTGCCTTCACAAAGAACAAGAAGGACCTTGGTGTCCTTGACCACATGATGAAGAAGCTGGACCTCGACTCTGATGTACAGCTAGATTTCCAAGAATTTCTTAATCTTATTGGCGGCCTCACTCTAGCTTGCCATGACTCCTTTATTAAGTCTAGCTCTTCCCAGAAGTAAATCGGAGGAGCCTTTGGGCCTGGCCTCCAGCTCCACTCCCTTTTCTTCAGCCTCCCAATTATCATCTACCCCTCATAGACCACACATACCCTGAGCCCAGTGCACCCACCGCCCCATGCAGGCCACTCCTGTTGGTAGTAATAAAACAATATTGTTTTTTGATGCACACACTGTAGAGTCAGTAAATTTGTGCAAGGGAGGGAGATGATTGGGAGGAATATAAATTAGATTGATGGAAACTGTTACCAGAAGTTGCAAAGTAAATAGTAAAAATGTATCTTGGGTGTATACATAATCATGACTAATGATACCAACATAATCATCTAAATTATTCAGACTGATAGAGAGACCCCACTTATTGTTCACTCATTAAACGCCTATACACCCCTACTACAGGCACTGTCATAGACTTTGAAAATACAGTCAGCAAGACAGACAACATCCTGCCTTCACTGAGGTTACCTTCTAATGGGGGGGAACAATAAATGAATCAACAAATAAAGAACTATGAGTGCAATAAATAAATAAATAAATAAATAAAATTAAGAAATAAAAACTTCCAAAAAACAAAAGTCCAGGACCTGTTGGCTTCACAGGTGAATTCTATCAAACATTGAGAGATGAGTTAACAACTATCCTTCTGAAACTATTCCAAACATATTGCAGAGGAAGGAACACTCCCAATCTTATTCTATGCGACCACAATCACCCTGATACCAAAACCAGAAAAAGATATCACAAAAAAAGAAAATGTCATGCCAATATAACAGGTGACCATAGATGCAGGATCTTCAACAGAATACTAGCAAACCGAATCTATCATTACAATCAAAGGATCATACACCATGATCAAGTGGGATTTATCCCAGTGGTACAAGGATTTTTCAATATCTGCAACTCAATCCGTGTGATACACTACATTAACAAATTGAAGAATAAAAAGCATATAATCATCTCAATAGATGCAGAGAAAAGCTTTTGACAGATTTCAACAACCCATTTATGGTAACAACTCTCCAGAAAGTGGGCATACAGAGAACATAACTCAACAGAATAAAGGCCATATATGACAAACCTACAGCTAGCATCATACTCAATAGTGAAAAGCTGGAAGCATTTCCTCTAAGATCAGGAAAAAGACAAAGGTGTCCACTCTCGCCAGTTTTATTCAACATAGTTTTGGAAACCCTAGCCACAGGAATCAGAGAAGAAAAAGAAATAAAGACAATCCAAATTGGAAAAGAAGTAAAGCTCTCACTGTTTGCAGATGACATGATACTATACATAGAAAATCCTAAAGATACTACCAGAAAAATACTAGAGCTCATCAATGAATTTGGTAAAGTTGCAGGATACAAAATTAATATACAGAAACCTATGCATTTCTATACACTAACAACAAAAGATCAGAAAGAGAAATTAAAGAAACCCTCCCATTTACCACTGGATCAAAAAGAATAAAATACCTAGAAATAAACCTACCTAAGGAGGCAAAAGACCTGTTCTCCAAAAACTATAAAATACTGATGAAAGAAATTGAAGATGACACAAACAGAAAGATATACCATGTTCTTGGATTGGAAGAATCAATATTGTCAAAATGACAATACTACCAAAAGCAATCTACAGATTCAATGCAAATCTTATCAAATTATCAATGGCATTTTTCACAGAACTAAAAAAAAATCTTAAAATTTGTATGCAGATACAAAGCACCCCAAATAGCCAAAGCAAGCTTAAGAAACAAAAATGGAAAAAAAAAAAAAAGGAAACAAAAATGGACCTGGAGGAATCAGACTATACTACAAATCTACAGTAATCAAGACAATATGGTACTGGCACAAAAACAGAAATATAGATCAATGGAACAGGATAGAAAACCCAGAGATATATGTACACACCTATGGTCACACTTGTGGTCAACTTATCTTTGACAAAGGAGGCAAGTATATGCAATGCAGAAAAAAAAGTCTCTTCAATAAGTGGTTCTGGAAAAACTTTACGGCTACATGTAAAAACGTGAAATTAAAACATTTAATGCCATACAAAACTAACTCAAATGGATTAAAGACCTAAATGTAAGGCAAGATACTATAAACGATTAGAGGAAAATATAGGCAGAACACTCTTTGACATAAACCACAGCAATATATTTTTTGATCCAACTCCTAGAGTAATGGAAATAAAAACAAAATAAACAAATGGGACTTAATCAACCTTAAAAGCTTTTATACAGCAAAGAAAACCATAAACAAAATGAAAAGACAATCCACAGAATGGGAGAGAATATTTGAAAATGATGCAACCCACAAGGGATTAATCTCCAAAATTTACAAAAAGCATATGCAGCCTAATATCCAAATATCCCAATCAAATAATGGGCAGAATACCTAAATGGGCATTTCTCCAAAGAAGACATACAGATGGCCAAGAGGCACATGAAAAGATGCTCTACATCACTTATTATTAGAGAAATGCAAATCAAAACTACAATGATATATCCCCTTACACCAATCAGAATGGCCGTCATGAAAAAGTCTACAAATGATAAATGTTGGAGAGGGTGTGGAGGAAAGGGAACCCTTCTGCACCATTGGTTGGAATGCAAATTGGTACAGCCTCTATGGAGAACAGTAGGAGTTTCCTTAAGAAACTAAAAATAGAGCTAACATATGATCCAGCAATCCTACTCCTGGGCATATATACAGAGAAAAACATGGTTCGAAAAGACACATGCACCCCAATATTCATTGCAGCACTGTTTCCAATAGCCAAGACATGGAAGCAAACAAATGTCCACCGACAGATGAATGAGTAAAGAAGATGTTGTACATATATACAATGGAATATTACTCAGCCATTAAAAATGAAATAATGCCATTTGCAGCAACATTCATGGACCTAGAGATTATCACACTAAGTGAAGTAAACCAGACAAAGATATCATATGATATCCTTGATATGTGGAATCTAAAATAAGTATGCAAATGAGCTTATTTGCAAAACAGAAATAGACCCACAGACATGGAAAACGAACTTATGGTTACCAAAGGAAGGGGGAAGGGATAAATTAGGAGTTTGGGATTAAAATATATGCAATACTGTATATAAAACAGACAACCAACAAGGACCTACTGTATAGCATAGGGAACTATACTCAAGGTCTTATGGTATCCTGTAATGGATGCACCTGTGTGTTTGACTGGGTCACCTTGCTGTGACTTGAAAGTAGCACCCTATTGTGAATTAACTGTATTTCAATAAAAAAATTGTTAAAAATAAAAATTAAAAATAACCACACCTGGGCTTCCCTGGTGGCACAGTGGTTGAGAGCCCGCCTGCCGATGCAGGGGACATGGGTGCATGTCCCGGTCCAGGAAGATCCCACATGTCATGGAGCAACTGGGCCCGTGAGCCATGGCCACTGAGCCTGCATGTCTGGAGCCTGTGCTCGGCAACGGGAGAGGCCAGAGAAGTGAGAAGCCCGCCTATCACACACACAAAAAAAAAAACAATAGTAACTACACCTAACCATAAAAAAAGATGTGGTGTGTGTGTATATATATGTGTGTGTGTGTGGTGTGTATACACACACACACACAAGGGAACATTACTCAGTCATTAAAAAGAATAAAATTCTGCTATTTGTGCGATTTGCAGCAACTTGTATGGATCTAGAGGTTATTATGCTTTGTGAAATAAGTCAAACACAAATACTCTATGTTATCACTTGTATATGGAATCTAAAACATAAAAAAAATGAACAAATATAACAAAACAGAAACAGACGTACAGATACAGAGAACAAAGTTGTGGCTACCAATGGGGAGAAGGAAAATGGGAGTGGCAAGATAAGGGTAGGGAGTTGAGATACTAACTACTATGTATAAAATAAATAAGCAATGGGATATATTGTACAACACAGGGATATACAGCCATTACCTTGTGATAACTCTAATGCAATACAATGTATAAAAATATTAATTCAGGGCTTCCCTGGTGGTGCAGTGGTTGAGAGTCCACCTGCCGATGCAGGGGACACATGTTCATGCTCCAGACCAAGAAGACCCCGCATGCCGCAGAGCAGCAGGATCCATGAGGCATGGCTGCTGAGCCTGCGTGTCCAGAGCCTGTGCTCCACAACAGGAGAGGCCACAACAGTGAGAGGCCCACATACTGCAAAAAATATATATTTATATTGATTCATTATGTTGTACACCTGAAACTAATATAATATTGTAAATCAATTAAACTTCAATTTTTGAAGAATAACTGAAAAGACAATCCACTGAATGGGAGAAAATATTTTCAAATAATATATCTGATAGGGGTTACTCATACAGAATTTATAAAGAATACTTAGGAGAGAGGGGGATGATGGCGGAAGACAAAGACACGGAGATCACCCTCCTCCCCACAGATACATCAGAAATACAACTACACATGGAACAACTCCTACAGAACACCTACTGAACGCTGGCAGAAGACCTAAGACCTCCCAAAAGGCAAGAAACTCCCCACGTACCTGGGTAGGGTAAAAGAAAAAAGAATAAACAGAGACAAAAGAATAGGGACGGGACCTGCACCACTGGGATGGAGCAGTGAAGGAGGAAAGGTTTCCACACACTAGGAATCCCCTTCATGGGCGGAGACTGCAGGTGGCTGAGGGGGGGAGCTTTGGAGCCGCGGAAGAGAGCACAGCAACAGGGGTGCGGAGGGCAAAGGGGAGAGATTCCCGCACAGAGGATCGGTGCCGACCAGCTCTCGCCAAGCCGAGAGGCTTGTCTGTTCACCCGCTGGGGCGGTGGGGGGGCGCTGGGAGCTGAGGATCGGGCTTCAGTCGGAGTGCAGGGAGAGGACTGGTGGCACAGCCTGAAGGGGTTAGTGCACCACGGCTAGCCGGGAAGGAGTCTGGGGAAAAGTCTGGACCTACCGAAGAGGCAAGAGACTTTTTCTTCCCTCTTTGTTTCCTGGTGCAAGAGGTGGGGGAGTGCTGTTTAAAGGAGCACCAGAGACGGACGCGAGCCACGGATAATAGTGTGGACGACGGAGTTGAGCATGAGACGCACAGGCTGCTGCTGCCACCACCAAGAAGCCTGTGTGTGAGCACAGGTCACTCTCCACAAGGCCCTTCTGGGGAATCTGTGCATCCCGCCACTGCCAGGGTCTCAGGATCAAGGGACAATTTCCCCAGAGAACACAGGGGGGGCCTCAGGCTGATGCAACCTCACGCTGGCCTCTGCCACGGCAGGCTCGCCCTGCACTCCGTACCCCTCCCTCCCCCCAGCCTGAGTGAGCCGGAGCCCCCGAATCAACAGCTCCTTTAACACCGTCCTGTCTAAGTGAAGAACAGACACCCTCCGGCGACCTACATGCAGAGGTGGGAGCAAATCCAAAGCTGAAACACGGGAGCTGTGAGAACAAAGAAGAGAAAGGGAAATCTCTCCCAGCAGCCTCAGGAGCAGCGGATTAAATATCCACAATCGACTTGATGTACACTGCATGTGTGGAATACCTGAATAGACAACGAATCATCCCAAATTGAGGAGGCGGACTTTGAGAGCAAGATTTATTATATTTTCCCCTTTTCCTCTTTTTGTGAGTGTGTATCTGTATGCTTCTGTGTGAGATTTTGTCTATATAGCTTTGCTTTTACCGTTTGTCCTAGAGTTCCATCTGTCCGTTTTTTTTTTTTTTTACTTTTCAAAAAAATATTATTCGTAATAATTATTTTTTTATTTTAATAACCTTATTATATTTTATTTTATCCTCCTTCTTTCTTTCTTTCTACATTTTCTCCCTTTCATTCTGACCCGTGTGGATGAAAGGCTCTTGGTGCTGCAGCCAGCAGTCAGGGCTGTGCTTCTGAGGTGGGAGACCAACATCAGGACACTGGTCCACAATAGACATCCCAGCTCCATGCAATATCAAACGGTGAAAATCTCCCAAAGATCTCTATCTCAACACCAACACCCAGCTTCACTCAATGACCAGCAAGCTACAGTGCTGGAGACCCTACGCTAAACAGCTAGCAAGACAGGAACATAACGTCACCCATTAGCAGAGAGGCTGCCTAAAATCATAAAAAGTCCACAGACACACCAAAACACACCACCAGACGTGGACCTGCCCACCAGAAACACAAAATCCAGCCCCATCCACCAGAACACAGACAATAGTCCCCTCCACCAGGAAGTCTACACAACCCACTGAACCAACTTTAGCCACTGGGGACATACACCAAAAACAATGGGAACTACAAACCTGCAGCCGTCAAAAAGGAGATGCAAACACAGTAAGATAAGCAAAATGAGAAGGCAAAAAAACACACAACAGAGGAAGGAGCAAGATAAAAACCCACCAAACCTAACAAATGGAGAGGAAATAGGCAGTCTACCTGAAAAAGAATTCAGAATAATGATAGTAAAGATGATCCAAAATCTTGGAAATAAAATAGAGAAAATGCAAGAAACATTTAACAAGGACCAAGAAGAACAAAAGATGAAACAAGCAACAAAGAACAACACAATAAATGAGATTAAAAATACACTAGAAGGGATCAATAGCAGAACAAATGAGGCAGAAGAAAGGATAAGTGACCTGGAAGATAAAATATTGGGAATAACTACTACAGAGCAGAATAAAGATAAAAGGTTGAAAAGAACTGAGGACAGTCTCAGAGACCTCTGGGACAACATTAATTGCACCAACATTCAAATTATAGGGTTCCAGAAGAAGAGAAAAAGAAAGGGACTGAGAAAATATTTGAAGAGATTATAGTTGAAATCTTCCCTAATATGGGAAAGGAAATAGTTAATCAAGTCCAGGAAGCACAGAGAGTCCCATACAGGTTAAACCCATGGAGAAACACACCAAGACACATATTAATCAAACTGTCAAAAATTAAAAACAAAGAAAACATATTAAAAGCAGCAAGGAAAAAACAACAAATAACACACAAGGGAATCCCCATAAGGTTAACAGCTGATCTTTCAGCAGAAACTCTGCAAGCCAGAAGGGACTGGCAGGACATATTTAAAGCAATGAAGGAGAAAAACCTACCACCAAGATAACTCTACCCAGCAAGGACCTCATTCAGAATTGATGGAGAAATTAAAAACTTTATAGGCAAGCAAAAGCTGAGAGAGTTCATCACCACCAAACCAGCTTTACAACAACTGCTAAAGGAACTTCTCTAGGCAAGAAACACAACAGAAGGAAAACAGCTACAATAATGAACCCAAAACAATTCAGAAAATGGGAAAAGGAAATTACGTAATGATAATTACCTTAAATGTAAGTGGACTAAATGCTCCCAGCAAAAGACACAGACTGGCTGATTGGATACAAAAACAAGACCCATATATATGCTATCTACAAGAGACCCACTTCAGACCTAGAGACACATACAGGCTGAAAGTAAGGGGATAGAAAAACATACTCCACGTAAATGGAAACCAGAAAGAAAGCTGGAGTAGCAATTCTCATATGAGACAAAATAGACTTTAAATAAAGACTATTAGAAGAGACAAAGAAGGACACTACATAATGATCAAGGGATCGATCCAAGAATAAGATATAACAATTGTAAATATTTATGCACTCAACATAGAAGCACCTCAATATATAAGGCAAATACTAACAGCCATGAAAGGTGAAATCAACAGTAACACATTCATAGTAGGGGACTTTAACAACACTCTTTCACCAATGGACAGATCATCCAAAATGAAAATAAGGAAACACAAGCTTTATATGATACATAAAACAAGATGGACTTAATTGATATTTATAGGACATTCCATCCAAAAACCAGAGAATACACATTTATCTCAAGTGCTCATGGAACACTCTCCAGGAGAGATGATATCATGGGTGACAAATCAAGCCTTGGTAAATTTAAGAAAATTGAAACAGTATCAAGTATCATTTCCGACCACAACGCTATGAGACTAGATAACAATTACAGGAAAAAATTTCTAAAAAATACAAACACATTGAGGCTAAACAATATACTACTTAATAACGAAGTGATCACTGAAGAAATCAAAGAGGAGATTTAAAAATACCCAGAAACAAGTGACAATGTATACACAACGACCCAAAATCTATGGGATAAAGCAAATGCAGTTCTAAGAGGGACGTTTGTAGCAATACAATGCTACCTTAAGAAACAGGGAACATCTCAAATAAACAACCTAACCTTGCACCTAAAGCAATTAGAGAAAGAAGAACAAAAAAAACCCAAAGTTAGCAGAAGGAAAGAAATCATAAAAATCAGATCAGAAATAAATGAAAAAGAAATGAAGGAAACGATAGCTAAGATCAATAAAACTAAAAGCTAGTTCACTGAGAAGATAAACAAAATTGATAAACCATTAGCCAGACTCATCAAGAAAAATAAGGAGAACACTTAAATCAATAGAATTAGAAATGAAAAAGGAGAGGTAACAACTGACACTGCAGAAAAACAAAAGATCATGAGAGATTACTACAAGCAACCCTATGCCAATAAAATGGACAACCGGGAAGAAATGGCCAAATTCTTAGAAATGCACAACCGGACAAGACTGAATCAGGAAGAAAGAGAAAATATGAGCAGACCAAACACAAGCACTGAAATTGAAATTGTGATTAAAAATCTTCCAACAAACAAAATCCCAGGACCAGATGGCTTCCCAGGCGAACTCTATCAAACATTTAGAGAAGAGCTAACAACTATCCTTCTCAAACTCTTCCTAAATATGGCAAAGGAAGGAACACTCCCAAACTCATTCTATGAGGCCACCATCACCTTGATACCAAACCCAGACAAGGATGTCACAAAGAAAGAAAACTACAGGCCAATATCACTCATGAACATAGATGCAAAAATCCTCAAGAAAATACTAGCAAACAGAATCAAACAGCACATTGAAAGGATCCTACACCATGATCAAGTGGAGCTTATTCCAGGAATGCAAGCCTCTTCAATTTACACAAATCAAACAACGTGATACACCATATTAACAAATTGAAGGAGGAAGACCATATGATCATCTCAATAGATGCAGAGAAAGCTTTGGACAAAATTCAACACCCATTTATGATAAAAACCCTGCAGAAAATAAGCATAGAGCGAACTTTCCACAACATAATAAAGACAATATATGACAAACCCACAGCCAACATTGTCCTCAATGGTGAAAAACTGAAAGCATTTCCACTAAGATCAGGAATAAGACAAGGTTGCCCACTCTCACAACTCTTATTCAACAGAGTTTTCGAAGTTATAGCCACAGCAATCAGAGAAGAAAGTGAAATAAAAGGAATCCAAATCGGAAAAGAAAAAGTAAAGCTGTCACAGTTTGCAGATGACATGATACTATACATAGAGAATCCTAAAGATACTACCAGAAAACTTCTAGAGCTAATCAATGAATTTGGTAATGGAGCAGGATACAAAATTAATGCACAGAAATCTCTGACACTGCTATACACTAATGATGAAAAATCTGGAAGTGAATTCAAGAAAACACTCCCATTTACCATTGCAACAAAAAGAATAAAATATCTTGAATAAACTTACCTAAGGAGAGAAAAGACCTGTTTGCAGAAAATGATAAGACACT
The DNA here is from genome assembly GCF_008692025.1 of Phocoena sinus. Lineage (NCBI taxonomy): Eukaryota > Metazoa > Chordata > Mammalia > Artiodactyla > Phocoenidae > Phocoena > Phocoena sinus. The sequence continues at coordinate 50,161,948 of NC_045784.1, read as the reverse complement.
GATGAATGAAATTAAAGATGATACAAATAGATGGAGAGATATACCATGTTCTTGGACTGGAAGAATCAATACTTTGAAAATGAATCTACTACCCAAAGCAATCTACAGATTCAATGCAATCCCTATCAAAATACCACTGGCATTTTTCACTAAACCGGAACAAAAATTTCACAGTTTGTATGGAAACAAAAAAGACCCCAGATAGCCAAAGTAGTCTTGAGAACAACAAACGGAGCTGGAAGAATCAGGCTCACTGTCTTCAGACTACACTACAAAGCTACAGTAATCAAGACAGTATGGCACAAAAACAGAAAGATAGAGTAATGGAAGAGGATAGAAAGCCCAGAGATAAACCCACGAACATATGGTCACCTTATCTTTGGTTAAGGAGGCAGGAAGGTACACAGCAGAAAGGACAGCATCTTCAATAAGTGGTGCTGGGAAAACTGGACAGGTAAATGTAAAAGTACGAGATTAGATCACTCCCTAACACCAGACACAAAAATAAGGTCAAAATGAATAAAACCCTAAATTTAAGGCAAGAAACTTTCAAACTCTTAGAGGAAACCATAGGCAAAACACATTATGACATAAATCAAAGCAAGATCCTTTTTGACCCACCTCCTAGACAAATGGAAATAAAAACAAAAATAAACAAAAGGGACCTAATGAAACATCAAAGCTTTTGCACAGCAAGGGAAACCATGAAAAAGATGAAAATACAACCTCAGAATGGGAGAAAATATTTGCAAATGGAACAACTGACAAAGGATTAATCTTGAATATTTATAAGAAGCTCAATAACAAGAAAACAAACAACCCAATCCAAAAATGGGGAGAAGACCTAAATAGACATTTCTCCGAAGAAGATATACAGACTGCCAACAAACACATGAAAGAATGCTCAACATCATTAATCATTAGATAAATGCAAATCAAAACTACAATGAGATATCATCTCACACCAGTCAGAATGGCCATCATCAATACATCTAGAAACAATAAATTCTGGAGAGGGTGTGGAGAAAGGGGAACACTCTTGCACTGCTGGTGTAGATGTGAATTGGTATGGTCACTAAGAAGAACAGTATGGAGGTTCCTTAAAAAACTACAAAGAGAACTACCATATGACCCAGCAATCCCACTACTGGGCTAATAACCTGAGAAAACCAAAATTCAAAAAGAGTCATGTACGAAAATGTTCATTGTAGCTCTGTTTACAATAGCCTGGAGATGTAAACAACCTAAGCGTCTATCATTGGATGAATGGATAAAGAAGATGTGGCACATATATACAATGGAATTTTACTCAGCCTTAAAATAAAATGAAATTGAGCTATTTGTAATGAGGGGTATTGACCTAGAGTCTGTCATACAGAGTGAAGTAAGTCAGAAAGAGAAAAACAAATACCATATGCTAAAACATATATATGGTATTTAGGGGAAAAAATGTCATGAAGAACCTAAGGGTGAGACAAGAATAAAGAAACAGACCTACTAGAGAATGGACTTGAGTATATGGTGAGGGGGAAGGGGAAGGTTCTACAAAGCAAGAGGGACGCATGGACATAGATACACTACCAAACGTAAGTTAGATATTTACTTGGAAGCAGCCGCATAGCACAGGGAGATCAGCTTAGTGCTTTGTGACTACCTGGAGGGGTTAGATAGGGAGGGTGCAAGGGAGGGAGACACAGGAGGAAGGAAATATGGGAATATATGTATATGTATAACTGATCCACTTTGTTATAAAACCAAACAAACACACCATTGTAAAGCAATTATACTTCAATAAAGATGTTAAAAAATGAATTAATTTTGAAAAAGCAGCAAGGGGTAAACAACAAATAACACACAAGGGAATCCCCATAAGGTTAACAACTGATGTTTCAGCACAAACTCTTCAATCCAGACGGGACTGGCAAGATATATTTAAAGTGATGAAGGAGAAAAACCTACAACTAAGATTATTCTACCCAGCAAGGATCTGATTCAGATTTGAAGGAGAAATTAAAACCTTTACAGACAAACAAAAGTTGAGAGAGTTCAGCACCACCAAACCAGCTTTACGACAAATGCTAAAGGATCTTCTCTAGGCAAGAAACACAAGAGAAGGAAAGGACCTACAATAACAAACCCAAGACAAATAAGAAAATGGGAATATGAACATACATATTTAAAATTACCTTAAATGTAAATGGATTAAATGCTCCCACCAAAAGATACAGACTGGCTGAATGGATACAAAAACAAGACCCATATACATGCTGTCTACAAGAGACCCACTGCAGACCTAGAGACACATACAGACTCAAAGTGAGGGGATTGAAAAAGATTTCCGTGCAAATGTAAACCAAAAGAGACCTGGGGTAGCAATTCTCATATCGGACAAAATAGACTTTAAAATAAAGACTATTAGAAGAGACAAGTAAGGACACTACATAGTGATCAAGAGATCGATCCAAGAAGAAGATATAAAAATTGTAAATATTTATGCACCCAACACAGAACCACCTCAAAACATAAGGTAAAAACTAACAGCCATAAAAGGGGAAGTCAACAGTAACACATTCATAGTAGGGGAATTTAACACCCCACTTTCACCCATGGACAGATCATCCAAAATGAAAATAAATAAGGAAACACAAGCTTTAAATGGTACATTAAAAAAGATGTACTTAATTGATATTTATAGGACACTCAATCCAAAAACTACAGAATACACATTTTTCTCAAGTGCTCACGGAAGATTCTCCAGGATAGATCATATCTCGGGTCACAAATCAAGCCTTGGTAAATTTAAGAAAATTGAAATTGTATCCAGTCTCTTTTCCAACCACAATGCTATGAGACTAGATATCTAGTACAGGAAAAGATCTGTAAAAAATACAAACACATGGAGGCTAAACAATACACTACTTAATAACGAGGTGATCACAGAGGAAAACAAAAAATACCTAGAAATAAATGACAATGCAGACACGACGACCCAGAACCTATGGGATGCAGCAATAGCAGTTCTAAGAGGGAAATTTGTAGCAATGCAATCCTACCTTAAGAAACAGGAAACATCTTGAATAAACATCCTAACCTTGCGCCTATAGCAATTAGAGAAAAAGAATAAAATAACCCACACGTTAGCAGAAGGAAAGAAATCATAAAAATCAGATCTGAAATAAATGAAAAGGAAATGAAGGAAATGATAGCAAAGAGCAATAAAAAAAAAAGCTGGTTCTTTGAGAAGATAAACGAAATAGATAAACCATTAGTCAGACTCATCAAGAAAAAAAGGGAGAAGACTCAAATCAATAGAATTAGAAATGAAAAAGGAGAAGTAACAACTGACACTGCAGAAATAAAAAAGATCATGAGAGATTACTAAAAGCAGCCCTATGCCAATAAAAAGGACAATCTGGAGGAAACGGACAAATTCTTAGAAATGAACAACCTGCCAAGACTGAATCAAGAAGAAATAGAAAATATGAACAGACCAATCACAAGCACTGAAATTGAAACTGTGATTAAAAATCTTCCAGCAAACAAAAGCCCAGGACCAGATGGCTTCACAGGTGAATTCTATCAAATATTTAGAGAAGATCTAACACCTATCCTTCTCAAAGTCTTCCAAAATATAGCAGAGGGATGAACACTCCCTATCATTCTATGAGGCCACCACCACCCTGATACCAAAAACAGGCAAGGATGTCACAAAGAAAGAAAACTACAGGCCGATCTCACTGATGAACATAGATGCAAAAATCCTCAAGAAAATACTAGCAAACAGAATCCAACAGCACATTAAAAGGATCCTACACCATGATCAAGTGGGGTTTATTCCAGGAATGCTAGGATTCTTCAATATACGCAAATCAATCAACGTGATACACCATATTAATAAACCTAAGGATGAAAACCATATGATCATCTAAATAAATGCCGAGAGAGCTTTCGACAAAATTCAACACCCATTTATGATAAAGACCCTGCAGAAAGTAGGCATAGAGAGAAATTTCCACAACATAATAAAGGCCATATATGACAAGCCCACAGCTAACATCATCCTCAATGGTGAAAAACTGAAAGCATTTCCACAAAGATCAGGAACAAGACAAGGTTGCCCACTCTCACCACTCTTATTTAGCCTAGTTTTGGAAGTTTTAGCCACAGCAATCAGAGAAGAAAGTGAAATAAAAGGAATCCAAATCGGAAAGAAGAAGTAAAGCTGTCTCTGTTTGCAGATGACATGGTACTCTACATAGAGAATCCTAAAGATGCTACCAGAAAACTACTAGAGCTAATCAATTAATTTGGTCAAGTAGCAGGATACAAAATTAATGCACAGAAATCTCTGGCATTCCTATACACTAATGATGAAAATCTGAAAGTGAAATCAAGAACACACTCCCATTTACCATTGCAACAAAAAGAATAAAATACCTAGGAATAAACCTACCTAAGGAGACAAAAGACATGTATGCAGAAAATTATAAGACACTGATGAAAGAAATTAAAGATGATACAAATAGATGGAGAAATATACGATGTTCTTGGATTGGAATGATCAACATTGTGTAAATGACTCTACTACCCAAAGCAATATACAGATTCAATGCAATCTCTATCAAATTACCACCGGCATTTTTCACAGAACTGGAACAAAAAAATTTCGCAATTTGTATGGAAACACAAAAGACCCCGAATAGCCAAAGCAATCTTGAGAATGAAAAATGGAGCTGGAGGAATCAGGCTCCCTGGCTTCAGACTATACTACAAAGCTACAGTAATCAAGACAGTATGGTACTCGCACAAAAACAGGAATATAGATCAATGGAACAGGATAGAAAACTCAGAGATAAACCCATGCACATATGGTCACCTTATCTTTGATAAAGGAGGCAGGAATGTACAGTGGAGAAAGAACAGCCTCTTCAGTAAGTGGTACTGGAAGAACTGGACAGGTACATATAAAAGTATGAAATTAGATTACTCTCTAACACCATACACAAAAATAAGCTCAAAATGGATCAAACACCTAAATGTAAGGCCAGAAACTATCAAACTCTTAGAGGAAAACATAGGCAGAACACTCTATGACATAATTCATAGCAAGATCCTTCTTGACCCACATCCTAGACTAATGGCAATAAAAACAAAAATAAAGCAATGAGACCTAATGAAACTTCAAAGCTTTTTCACAGCAAAGGAAATCATAAACAAGACCAAAAGGGCTTCCCTGGTGGCGCAGTCATTGAGAGTCCGCCTGCCTATGCAGGGGACACGGCTTCATACCCCAGTCCATGAAGATCCCACATATCGTGGAGCGGCTGGGCCTGTAAGCCATGGCCGCTGAGCCTGCACGTCCGGAGGCTGTGCTCTGCAACGAGAGAGACCACAACAGTGAGAGGGTCGCATACCGCAAAAAAAAAAATACAAGACCAAAAGACAACCCTCAGAATGGTAGAAGATATTTGCAAATGAAGCAACTGACAAAGGATTAATCTCCAAAATTTACAAGCAGCTCATGCAGCTCATTAGCAAAAAACAAACAATCCAATCCAAAAATGGGCACAAGACCTAAATAGAAATTTCTCTAAAGAAGATATACAGGCTGCCAACAAACACATGTAAGAATGCTCAATATCCTTAATGATTAGAGAAATGCCAATCAAAACTAGAACGAGATATCATCTTACACTGGTCAGAATGACCATCATCAAAAAATCTAGAAACAATAAATGCCTGAGAGGGTGTGGAGAAAAGGGGACAGTCTTGCACTGCTGGTGGGAATATGAATTGGTACAGCCACTATGGAGAACAGTATGGAGGTTCCTTAAAAAACTACAAATAGAACTACCATATGACCCAGCAATCCCACTACTGGGCATATACCCTGAGAAAACCATAATTCTAAAAGAGTCATGTACCAAAATGTTCATTGCAGCTCTATTTACAATAGCCAGGAAATGGAAGCAACCTAAGTGTCCATCATCGGATGAATGGATAAGAAGATGTGGCACATATTTACAATGGAATATTACACAGCCATAGAAAGAAATGAAATTGAGCTATTTGTAATGAGGTGGATAGACCCAGAGTCTGCCATACAGAGTGAAGTAAGTCAGAAAGAGAAAGATAAATACCGTATGCTAACACATATATATGGAATTTAAGGGAAAAAAATGTCATGAATAACCTAGGGGTAAGAAAGGAATAAAGACACAGACCTACTAGAAAACGGACTTGAGGATATAGGGAGGGGGAAGGATGAGCTGTGACAAAGCAGGAGAGAGGCATGGACATATATACACTACCAAACGTAAGGTAGATAGCTAGTGGGAAGCAGCCGCATAGCACAGGGAGATCAGCTCGGTGCTTTGTGACCGCCTGGTGGGGTGAGTTAGGGAGGATGGGAGGGAGGGAGACGCAAGAAGGAAGAGATATGGGAACATATGTATATGTATAGCTGATTCACTTTGTTATAAAGCAGAAACTAACACACCATTGTGAAACATTTATACCACATTAAGACGGAAAAAAAAGAAAGAAAGAAAATGTGGTACATATATACAATGGAATATTAGCCATACAAAGAAACGAAATTGATCTATTTGTCGTGAGGTGGATGGACCTAGAGTCTGTCATACAGAGTGAGGTAAGTCAGAAGAGAAAGACATATACCGTATGCTAACACATATATATGGAATTTAAGAAAAAAATGTCATGAAGAACCTAGCGGTAAGACAGGAATAAAGACACAGACTACTAGAAAATGGACTTGTGGATATGGGGAGGGGGAAGGGTAAGCTGTGACAACACGAGAGAGTGGCATTGACATATACACACTATCAAACATAAAATAGATAACTAGTGGGAAGCAGCCGTATAGCACAGGGAGATCGGCTTGGTGCTTTGTGACCACCTAGAGGGGTGGGATAGGGAGGGTCGGAGGGAGGGAGATGCAAAATGGCAGAGGTATGGGAACATTTGTATATGTATAACTGATTCACTTTGTTATAAAGCAGAAACTAGCACACCATCGTAAAGCAATTATACTCCAATAAAGATGTAAAAAAATAAAGTCATGAAGAACCTAGGGGTAAGATGGGAATAAAGACACAGATCTACTACAGAATGGACTAGAGGAAATGGGGAGTGGGAAGGATAAGCTTTGACAAAGTGAGAGAGTGGCATGGACATATATACACTACCATACTTAAAATAGATAGGTAGATGGAAACAGCCCTATAGCACCAGGAGATCAGCTCGGTGCTTTGTGACCACCAAGAGGGTTGGGATAGGGAGGGTGGGAGGGAGGGAGACACAAGAGGGAAGAGATATGGGAACATATGTATATGTGTAATTGATTCACTTTGTTATAAAGCAGAAACTAACACACCATTGTAAAGCAATTATACCCCAATAAAGATGTTAAGGGAAAAAATGATGTAAAAAAAAATAACACCATAATGAGATATTACTTCACACCCACTACCATGGCTGTAATGAAAACAAAAATGTTTGAATCTCTTCTAATATAAGTCTTTCTCCATAGATTTATGATCTCACAGTGTTGAGATACTAATTTCTTGTTATAACTGTAATAATTGTTTTCATTATAAGTTTGTGTCTAGATTATTCTGTTCAAAAGAACAGATTAATCATTCGTATGCAAGCATCATTTTATAAGTATTTTTTAAAAAAACTAAACATGTGAAGGTGGGAAGGAATGGTTAAACTGTGAAAATATCCTTGTGCTGATTCTAGTGAAGCCACTATAAGTCATGTTTCAGACAATATCTCATAACCTGATTAAACACTTATTCTATATGGAAAAGGGCATGCCATGAAAATGCATACGCAAAATTATTCCAGCTTTGTAAGAGCGTATTAACAAGGCAATGGAAAGTGTTAATATTTGACTATGAGCCCTGTGGAATGGGAGGTGGGTTTATAGTTGATTATTTTCTTCTTCATGTCAATTTGCTAAACTGTACACCGTGCCCACATTGCCCATACAATTCCTGTGCAATCAGTGAAAAAGAAAAAAAAAATTATCCTCAACAAGTCCGGGAGTACAAGTCAGTAAAAATTACTGAGAGACTGGGTCAAGATGGCAGACTGAGCACTAGTGCATTTCTCTCCTACCTCAAATTCCCTTAAATGGCAGAAAAGACAGTTTTCTGTATATAAAGAATAACTCCAGAATGACAGGGGGAAAGGAAAGGGCAAATTCCTGGAGGATGAAAAGCAGATGGATCAGGGGTACTGAGGTAAGGATAAGGGTGGGGGTGGGGAGACTGGGGGCCCAGAACTGAAGAGGGGGCGCAAGGCGATTGGGGAGGGGATTTGTTGGTCAGGCGGCTCCAGATTTTGGGAAAGGGGCGGGGCAAGGAACCAAAGAGCGCCTCCCAGGCCCAGGGCAGGGGCGGACAAGAGAGTTGGCGGGCGAGGTGCGGGGTGGGGGGCGGGGGGGCGGGTGATTTGCTGGGCAGGAAGGGGAGGCCTCTCTCCTGGCCGGAAGCTGTGCTATACGGAAAAGAGGGAGGAGACTGCGGCGACTGCAGCGGCTAGTGGGAACCTGATGTGGCAGAGGGGCCGCTGCTGCCAACAGGGAGCGGAGGGCCCGCGAGCCGAGTGCTGGAGACACTGCCGCCATCCTGTTTGCCTGTGCAGCAGCCCACTTGACACGCTCCTCTCCTAAGGATCCTCCCTCTCAGCTCTTGCAAGCACCTGGCTCGTCGTCTGCTGGTCCTCCTTTGACACAGGCTCACCGCGGAGGCAGCAGCGAGGTGCCCGATTTGGGCACACGAGGCCCGCTATCCCCGGCCTGGGGGAATCTGTGTCCCCTGGCCTGGACAGTGTTGGACGCAGGGCGGGAGGAATAGGGGGGTGCCCCCTATTTCTTTGACTGTAACCGCAACTCCTTCACGCTACCATAGCCTGAACTAGCTGGGGAGGAAGGTTACTGCAGGCACGCAGCCAGAATGCCTTGATTTCCAGCCTTTCCGCATAGATTTCGGGAAAAACTTAGGCGTGGGTGCACAGAATGCACTAATTAGGAGAAAAAGTTCATCGTGTCATGCATTGAATTTATTTTTTCTTGATTTCCTTTCTTGGTCCTCCTTGCTACTGTGTTCCGCGCAGGCATGAAGACCCCGCTTGGAAAAGCAGCTGCAGGGCAGCGGTCCAGGACAGGCGCAGGACATGCCAGTGTGTCTGTGACCGTGATGAAGAGAAAGGCTGCACACAAGAAGCATAGGAGCAGACCCACCTCCCAGCATCGGAGGAACATCGTAGGCTGCAGAATTCGGCATGGATGGAAAGATGGAGATGAACCTCTAACACAGTGGAAGGGAACCGTTCTGGATCAGGTACCTGTAAATCCCTCTCTGTATCTTATCAAATATGATGAATTTGACTGTGTTTATGGATTGGAACTTCACAGAGATGAAAGAGTGTCATCACTTGAAATCCTTCCTAATAGAGTTGCATCATCTAGAATCAGTGATACACACTTGATAGAAATTATGATTGGCAAAGCAGTGGAACATATTTTTGAGACAGAGGAAGGTTCCAAAAATGAATGGAGGGGGATGGTCTTAGCTCAGGCACCTGTCATGAACACATGGTTTTACATTACCTATGAGAAAGATCCTGTATTATATATGTACCAGCTCTTAGATGATTATAAAGATGGTGACCTACACATCCTTCCAGATTCCAATGATTCTCCTCTTGCAGAGAGGGAGCCAGGAGAAGTCATAGACAGCCTAGTAGGCAAACAGGTGGAATATGCCAAGGAGGATGGCTCCAAGAGAACTGGCATGGTCATTCATCAGGTGGAAGCAAAACCCTCTGTGTACTTCATCAAATTTGATGATGATTTCCATATCTATGTCTATGATTTGGTAAAAACATCTTAGAGGTCATTTTGAAATTTGCCAAATATGTGAGACTGTTTGTAAAATCTGAACACACAAGAAGTCTGGATTGCTTTACAGTTTGTAAGAACCATATTCTCCCCCTTTTTCACACTTTTGCCTGGCAAAAAATTGGAACTTCCACCCTCTCAGACATTTTTTGAAGAAACCTTTTGCCTTTATCTCCAACCGTTTTACCGGTTCCTCCCCACAGAAGAATGATTGACTTAGCTAATTAGTGAGAGGGGTAAAGTCTGACATCCATTGGCCCATATTTTTATCTTGGGTGGTGTTAATAGGCTAAAGGTAGCTGAACACCTCTTGCCTCATTCTTTTGGGCATTTGGACAATCTGCACTCACTGAAGTGTGAAGCTTCCTGAGATATGCAATGTGGCTGGCTGGATAAATTTCTTTGCAATTCAACCCTCCCCTTAGGGCTGGCTGGGTTAGTGTCTTTGCAATTCAACCCCTCCCCTTCAAAAGTCTAATATGGGGAGGAATGGGAAGCTTATTTTGGTCTTCTAAGTTACATTTTAAATTCTAACTATACTGAAAGTAAGGCTAATATTTTGTTCCATTTCTGATTCTTGCACCTATTACTAAACTTGGTTTGGAAATCAAGAGGGTAATTATTTTGCACTTTAGTACATAAGCATAGGCTGAGAAACCTTACAAAATTGTTAAGAGGGCAAGCATTTGGGAACCAAACCGCAAGTGGAGAAATCACGGTTGGTCATTAATGGCATTAGGATTTCTGTTGTCTACAATAGCTCTGGTTGGTACCTGCAGACAAGGAGTGGGTTTTTACAGACAAAGCCTGTGCAGGCAGACTTTAGCACAATTGGGCTTTGCCAGCCCAATAGAGCATTAGGCCGGGCTGTAGCTCTAGTCCTCAGTCACAGGATAAAGGCCAGGTTTGGCAAGGGTTGGCAGATCTGTCTAGGACCTCAATATAAAGGAGCAAAAATCTGGAATCAGGCTGAGATACAGATTTCTTTCCTATACCAAGAGGGATGCTTTGAAAAATTTTAAATTAGGTTTTCATTTGATTCTTAGAAGACTTCTGAGTCCCAGCATATGAGGTGGGCAATGCACTTGCTAGAACTAAGAAAAGCTGAAAATAGGCTTTGCTTCCTTGTAGGAACTGGTGAGCTCATTTATTCTGGTGTCCTAATAGGACTGAGGAACACAGAGATTAGAATCAGTGCTAGATGATCAATAGACTTAATGATTTTCTAAGTGCTTAATAATGTTTTTAATGCTGTCATTTGTAGATAGAAATCTAATGGATATTTGTTAGTGTTTTGTTTTTCAACTTTATCCTGTTTCTTGGCTGGACCTAAGAAACTCATGTGCAGATAAGGATGAGCCCTACTTCAGCAGAAAAATAAGTAATGGAGTGGGCCTTGTACCTTCCATTATTGAAGGCATTAGTGAAGGTTAACTTTGGAAAGTTAACTAGGAAAGAAAAGGTTGAAAAATAAGCAGGGTTTTGGAGAGAAGCACCCGGCCAAAGCCAATGCATTCTCATTGGGTTTCTGATAGAAGCTCCATTAGCAATAACAGACAGGCCATGGACTTCTGCATATTTGGGGCTGGGACTCATGCCAGTACAATCAACCACTTGGGAAATATCTTCCAAATTAGTTTAAGTTCACAGGTCATGGAGTCCAGACTACTGGCACAGACAGACTGGCATCCTGCTGAGGATGAAACCAAGAAAGTGTTCTCTTCTCCCATGTTTTCTCTGTCCATGTTTCTTCCTTTTGATGCCACTAAGTCTCTGCTCAGATATTTGACTGACAACAGCAATGTGGGTCTGTATTACCCTATTTACTAAGTCCTGGGGACATAAATTTGCTTGAGATATCTGTGTTAGAGGCTGAGGATTAGTGTGCTTGCTAAGTTTTTGGATGTGAGGCTGACACTGTGATAATCTTATGTCCTGTTGACCCTGTGGACTCTTAATGTATGACATATATGTATGACATGCAATTGTGGGGTTAGATTAATTCAACTCCTGAAGTTCTGAAGGAACTACACCAAATCAAGAGGAAGACAGCCCAGGCTACAGCTGATGAAGGAACCCCATATCTGTCCAGACATCTTTGTGAGATCTGTATGGCTGACATCAGAAAAACCAAGAAATTGGGGAAGGCAGAATTTTGGACTTTAATTCCTTTGGACTTTAAAATAGAAATTTAATTGGGGGCATTCATTTTTCCCTTGGAGTTTAATAGTTGGTGTGATTTTCATACAGTTCAAATTAAGGCATTTTCATTATGTTGTTGATATTGTATTATTTGTAGTATTTTAATGCTATCTTTAGGGCTTATTGTATAATCTTTTAAGCTATGTCAGATAATGTGGCTGGACATAATTATAAATTGGGGATAAAATAGTGAGTGGATTTTCAACCTGGGGTGTAATGTAGCCTTAGAGTTAATTTAATTACTGTTTTAGTTTGACTTATTTCAGAGCCTTCTGGGGCAAAAGCAGAACTGCTCACCAGTCTTACACAAGAGGGAGCAGGACATTCCTAAGATACTGCTGGTCTTCCCCGAAAGGGACAGCCAAGCCCTGTTTGTCTTGGGTGTTGACAATGTGGACAGAAATGTCCAATGGCATGATAAGATCTATCCTCTGCCTCTCTCCATGTTCCTGGCCAAGAAACAAAAGGACTTGTGTCTCTCAAAAATATTTGGAAGAAAATTTCTACCCGTCTCCCAAATGGGAGGAGAAATAACTTGGTGAACTTGAGAAAAGGGTTATTATGGATATGCAACTTAGGGCCCTCTTGGCTCTTGAGCTCATTTCTCACAGGAAGATATGGAAAAGACTACAGTCCTTCACTACATGGCTGGATAAACATCTAATCTGTAGACGTCTCTCACCCTCTGGGGTGGGGGATCCATTACACTTGGGGTAAAAGTTCATTTCAGGCTTAGGTCCAAAACGTGTTCTCCAGTCCAGACGTATCAGCAATAAAGCTGGTATCTATTTTTATTCTTTAAAAATTTTTAACTTATAAATCATTTTTGGACAAAAACACACACCTCTGGTAAAAATCAAACAGTACAAAAGGATATACAGTATAAAGTAAGTCTCCTTCCTTTTTTCCCACCCCTGACCTCAGCGCCAATTTCCAAAGATAACCACTCTTACCAGTTACTATGTATTTTTCCGGAGATAATCCATGTATTTACAAGTATATTATATATGTGTGTATCAGATTTTTATACAAATTGTGGCATACTACACATGCTGTTATGAATTTTTCTTTTTCATTTAACAATATATTAAAGCTGGTATTTTAATCCCTCTTTGATTACTGTGTATATTTTTTAGTTGGTTCAGAATCTGTAAGGGAAGGAGGTATGATTAATTCGGACTTCCGTACCCCAGCCTAATTTAATGAAAACTTACATGTCCCTGAAAACCAACAATTTCTGCCAGGTAAATTTTTCTGACTAGTAGAATGTGAAATGTATGTAAACATGATCGATTTTGTGGAAGGAACTCCTTGAGGCCAGTATATTTTTGTTGAGGGAATTTAAAGGGGGAATCAACTATAAATTGAAGCTGTGGAAAAAGTTAAGGCACTATAATCAGTTATTCAAAATTGAAATGAACAATCATTTTTTTATTCCAACTTACACTGACATCTACTGCCATATGCAAGTTTGTTTGCCTTTTATGACAGAATGCTTTTCTGCATATAACAAGAAACCCCTGTTAAACATGTTTAAACAGTTACCAAGCATTATTGACTCATGTAACTAAAATAATCCAAAAGTTAGATGGGCTTCAGGCACAGTTTGATTGGGGCTCAGGCTCAGTGTCTGTGATTTGTCATGAGTTTCCCTCTTCAGTATTTCAGTTACATTCTCAGGCTGCCTTTCCTCATGGTAGCAAAATTAGACCAGCAGGTCCAGGCCACAGCAGTTCCAGTCTAGAGAAAGTTAAATAACCTATGTCCTGTGATGCATTCTGAACTGGCTTAGGTCACATACCTAGACCACTGAAGTCCCATGGATGAAATGCACTGATTGGCTTAGCCAGGGCATGTGTTCCATCCCTAAACCCTAAAATATATCTCCCTAGAACCAAATGGATTCCTAGTGAAATCAAGAGCATGAGGAGTGAATGCCATGAACCAATCACAAATGTCTAGTATAGCTTCTTCCTTTGGGTAGTGAGCATCCATGAACACCTTTCTTCCCACATATCCACTTTCAAAAATGTTCACACCTACATGTAGTAAATTTATGTCTTCAAAGGGGAAAAACCTAAAGTCTTATCCAGTTACTACATTTAACATTAAGTTTAGGATCTCTAGTTGATCTGCAGACATCTTCAGATCCATCATCCTAGCAGTCTTGTCACCTGTAGTTAAATTACAAACTAACCTTCACTCCAACATACCCCACATACAGTTGTGAAGAAATAACCAGAGAAGTATAATAAAAACTACCATTTGAAAGAAGGGAGGAAACAGGAAGCAATACACAGTAGTTTCTGGTTCAAAGCATATTTCATAATCTGTTAGACAAGGACTCTGCCCTAGCAGTAGAATGAGTCCTCTGTTCAGCCAGCCTCTTTTTTGTTCTCTAAGAGGGTCTCCCTTGGAGACATATCTTGGGTGGATGCACTTTCTTGGGGATGAACAGCTTTAACTCTCTGCTTCATCTTATGCCATTTCTTGTGTCTAGGAGTTGTTCTGGGTTTAAATAATGAGTATTTGCTGTTGTTGGCCAGGATTGGAGTCCCTTTAATATAGTAGTTCTCAAACTTTAGCACATGTTAGAATCACCTGAAGAGACTGTTAAACTACAGATTGTTGGGGCCCGCCAACAGAAATTCTGATTCAGTAAGTCTAGTGTGGGGTCCAAGGATTTATGTATTCTAACAAGTTCACACAGGAGACTGATACTTCTGGTCCTGGGATCCCATAATGAGAATCACTGACTTGTAGGTGTCAATCGAGTGAGGCCAGAATCGTTATTTCCTTAAATTACCTGATAATAAATTTACATCAGCTGCTTGCTAAAATATAAGCTCCTGAACCTCGCCTTAGTTTTAGTAAATCAAAATCTCTTGGCAGGGGAATAGGGGGACCTGGAAAACCTCGACCAGACATTCCAAGTGATTCTTATTATTATCATCAATACTGATTAGGAAACACTGGTCTAGGAAATTAGGATTTTCTTGACCCCAATCTTATATCCTTGTAAGTCTATCTCCTTGCCATTGCTCTCACAAAGCTTAGTTTGAGGTAAGGAATTTGGCTTTTCTAATCCTACAAGTTTCCAAATTCTCAGGTCTCTTTCAACTAGGATTTCAGACAACCAATAACTAAGGTAAGAAACCTCCATTTTCTTTCCTCGCTGTTTTCAGATAGGCCAGTTTCCACTATGGATATAGTATGCTTGAACTTTGCCTAAGAAGCCTAGATCTGAGGGATCCAAAAGAGTATAGAGTAGGAGAAACAATGAGATCAATAGAATGGACATAATTCCAGGCTCCACTAGCTCTGTGATTCGGCTCTAGTGAGTTAATCTTTTTAAGCCTACTATTGCAGGTAATAATCCTTACCTTACTCAGTTCTATTGAGAACTAAATGAGAAGCTATATTCTTAGCATATAATAGTGCAGTGCAGGTACTTAATAAAAATGAATTCCATCTAGTTTCCAAGAGGCTACAGTCCACATTCTTTTAGTAAACATTTATATTTAGCAATGTCCAGTGACATTTAACTAGTGAATATAGTCCAGAAATTCTATTACTGAAATGTGACTTTAAATAATTCTTTAGATGTGTATAGCTCCTTCCTTTCCTACTAAGAACTTTCCCAGAGAGCTGATAAATCTTCATAGCATTCCTGGATGGTTAGGAGGGCAGGGATTTATTCTATTTTGTAGATTCAATCACTCATTTATTCAAATGCTTTTTGTTGGACTTGGCTAATAGTGAAGAAGGAAATAGATAAGGTCCATACTTTTAGCAAGCTTAGATTCTCATAGTGGGAGAAAGGCAACAAAGATGTAGACAAATAACCTATATAATTTCTGGGAGTGATAACTTGTATGATGATAATAAAGCAAAGCAATGGGATAGAAAGTAACTGAAATAAGGGAGCTATTTCAGCTAGAGCTTGTCAGAAAAAGGTCTGAGTGGATATTTGAACAGGTAACTGAATGATGAGAAGCTAGCCCATGCAACAGTTTGAAGGAGGAATGATCTAGAAAGAAAAGCAAGTTGAAAGGCTAGGATAGCTGAAATCATTTATTCATGGTTATTAATGCAGTCATATGTTTAATACTGAGACCTATGATTCATGATTTTTCTCTACTGTTCTGTACAGCTGACTAACTATGTTACTGTTGTTTTCTGGTACTTTTGTCTCTTTGTGGAGGTCAAAGAACATTACAGACATCATGTCTGTGCATTATTTCAATTGTTACCCTGATCCTGGAGATGAAGTAAAGGGGCTAAAAAGTCAATGAATAAATGGAAATGGGGCAGATTTCTTCCCCAACCCCAAATTTATGAGGCAGATCCACAGCACAGAGTTAAAGTTGAAGCCCATACATAATGTAGTGAATGTGTACACCTATTTTTGTGGTTACAGTTTCAAATACACACTACATTTCAGCCATTTAGTTTATATCATTCATCTTTGGAGGGTGGTGGAATGGCAAAAAACATTTATTGAACACCTAGTATGTGCCAGGCATATCTTAATCTTCACAGCATACTGGGAACTAAGTGTTAATATTTCCATTTTACAGATTAGGAAATCAAGCTTAGAGAGAAGAAGGATACAAGGGTCATAGATGTAAAATAGATAGCTAGTAGGAAGCAGCTGCATAGCACAGGGAGATCAGCTAGCTGCTTTGTGACCACCTAGAGGGTTGGGATAGGGAGGGTGAGAGGGAGGCGCGAGAGGGAGGGGTTATGGGGATATATGTATACATATAGCTGATTCACTTTGATATACAGAAAAAACTAACACAACATTGTAAAACAATTATACTACAATAAAGATGTTAAATATAAATAAATAAGTAAATAAATAAATAAATATAGATGCAAGGGTCACACAACTAGTAACAATACTGGACATGAACCTAGGTCTCCTGATGCCAAGTGCTGTTCTATCAATAATTATTATTTTTACTAACATTTGCCTAAAGAAATGGGAAAAAAGCAAGAGCACCAAGGGAGAAATCAAAGTGATTTACAGCTGTGGTCTTCCTATTCTTTCATCTCTATCACCTTCTCTCAACACATACTTTGTTCCTACTCTTAAATCTACTACATTCATTCAACAAATTTATTTAGTATCTGTTTTTTTCCAAGCACTGTAACTAGGAACTTGGAATATTTCAGTAAATAAAACAGTCAATGATCTCTGTTCTCATGGAGCTTACATGCAAACAAGAGGAAGCTGGCAATAAACAATAAAAATAATAAGTAAATAAATTATATGGGATGTCAGAAAGTGACATTTTGAAAAATTTGTTCTGTTTGAACAAAAAGAAAATTAGAAAAGGGTAAGAGGTGAGAGGAGTGGTGGGATGCAATATTAAATAGGGAGATTAGGATAGATTTCATGGGGAAGGTGATATTTGTACAAAGTAATGATGTGAAGGAGTTAGCCAAGCATGTAACTAGAGAGAGCATTCATGGTAAAAGGAACTGCTAGAGGAAAGACCCTAAGGTAGGTGTGTTATTGGCATGTTCAGAGACCAAGGAGGCTACTTTGTCTATAGCTACAAAAGTGAGGGTGAGTGACATAGGTGAAGTCAGAGAGGTAATAAGGGACTAAATCATATAAGGCCCTGTAATGCATTGTAGGAACTCTGTATGAAGTGAGGAGCCTGTCACAGGTTGAGTTCCCCAGGAAGCAGATGTAAAACAAAGTTAATACTTCAGAAAATTTATTAAGCAATGCCTTTGGGTTCAATATCTATGGAGGAAATGAGGAAGAAGAAGAAGCAACAAGGGAGAAGTCAAGCTCTGATACTCAATGACAGTGTCAGCCACAAACGCATACACTGATTAATCACTGAATATAGGCTACCCTGGGAAAGGACATGACCTTGGACAAGGCTGCTCTCTGCAGCTAATGCAGTCCTCAAACAGGGATGACAGCTGAAGCTGGGGTAATAAGTGTGTCAATGAAAAGGAACCTGGGTGTTGCATCTCCATGTCCACAGAGCCATTGCAGATTTTGAGCAGCTAGTTGACCTGACATGCTTTTTTAAAGTATCTCTCTGATGTTTTGAGTGCAGACTATAGAGGGAAAAGTATGGAATCAGTGAAACTAGTTAGGGTATTGTGGGAACGCAGATGTGAGCTGACAATATCTGAAAGGTAATGGAGGTGGTAAGAATTTGAATCTTGGATATATTTTGAAGGAAAAGCCCCAGGATTTTCTTACCAATTGGAGGTGGAAGGTGAGAGAAATAGAGGAGTCATGGATGGCTCCAATATTCTTGGACTAAACAACTGGAAGAATGGAGTAGCCATCAACAGAGATGAAGAAGGCTATGGTTTGGATGGATGTAGAGGGAAGATTAGAAATTCAGTTTCGGAAAAATTGAGTTTGAGGTGTTTTTAGGATATCTAAATGGAGATGTTGAGCAGTTATTGAATATATGAGTCTGCAGTTCAGAAGAGAGGTCTCACTGAGCTGAATACATAAATTTGGGAGGTTCTGTGTATAAATGGTATTTAAAGACATGGGAGTATACAAGATCACCGTAGGCAATGAGTGTGCATAGAGAAGAGCATATGATCATGGGCAGAGCCCTGGGCCACAAAGAGGTTTGGGAAATGAGACACAAGTAAAAGAGACTACGAGGTAGGAGTTAAATGAAAAGTGTGGTATCATGGAAGTCCTTCCTTCTTAGCCATCTACCTACACACTAAATCTCTTTCTGACAAATTATTCACATTCCATCTCAAATGTCATCTCCAAGATGATTTTTTTTTTTTTGCTTCTCAGCTCCTTTGAATAAAACTGCACACCACCATGACATTCTTTTCATTGTATCAAAGTAATGTGTCCACCAGTTTGAGCATCCTCAACTCCTTCCTTTCTAAGACACCTCTAAAGCTAGAAAGGTTTGAGGGACGATGTGGTTTCCTGACACCCACACCAATGTTATGAATGAGACCAGCAGACTAACAGCAAACATCTAGAAGGAAAAAGGTTTATTTTTAAAATCTCTTTTTATCCTACAATACAGCAGAAAGCAAATGGAGTAGATGGGGTAAGTGTCACAGAAGAGAGTGTTTTAGTCAAAGGGAGATCAAGGAGGTAGGCAGCCAAAGCCTAGCTCAAAGCTCAGTTAACTAAGCACAAAGAAAGAAGTTAGGGCTACGGAAAGAAAGCCCTTGTTCACCTGAGATTCTATTATGTTATATACACACAGCCAAACCCAGATGCTATAATTCAGCGATTTGGGTGTATCTACCAGTATTTAGTATGGAACACAGAATATTTCTGACGAACATGACCTCAGCATGGTTCTCAGTAGTCACGCCACGCACTGGCATAGTAATGCCCTTGCAGAGCCCTCACCCATCCCACCCACACAGGTCTACTCAAGCTACTGATTTCCATGGATATTTGTTGATTCTCGTGGATATAATCCTTGACTATAAGATCCCCCTTGCTTAAACACTGAAGAAGACAAATCATTGTGCACACACTGTCATACTCATTCACTCATATAATAATTCATATCATTCTTGGCCCACTCCTTTCTAAAACCTCATATACTTGGGACTGCATCAGTTCCCCTGAGTGAGATTGTGACTACTTCTGATGAGATTTCATTCTACATATGAAGAGAAGGAGGAATTGAAGAATTGCAGGATAGCTGAAGGAAGAATTGAGAGCCTCACAATCTTCCAGTCCTCATATCTCTTTTCCCTTGCCCTCTTTCTTCCCTTTATTCACTAAAATGTGAATGTTCTGCACACATGAGTACCATCAGCTGGGGGGTGGGAAAAGAACAGGTATCCCAAGGTTAACTATTTTGAAAATTATCACCCTGGACAAGGAAAGGCAGATATTGGAATGAATTTTACTGGATCAATATTGCATCTGAAATTTATAATGCCTCAATGTAAATGGCTTCACAGAATGAAAGAAATGCAATTTATAATTTTCATGACAAATGGGGCCACTGAATTACATGACAATATTACATAATTCACCTGGAATGAAGAATTTCAGCTTGGCATCCAAGTCCCTTCATGACCTGACTCCTTTATCCCTTTCCAACTTGACTATTTACTACTCCTGCATTATTGAATACTATTTCCTGCTCCTTATGCTGCAGATCATTTCCCTCAACATTCCAAGTTGTTTCAAGTCTCTTGACTTGACTTGCTGTTCCTCCTGCCTGGAATGCACCTCCTCTGCTGGGTGAAAATATGCTCAATTATTCAGGACTTGCTTAAACACCTGAAGTCTTTCCTTAATGCCCCAGCATAGTACATTGCTCCCTCCTTTATACTCACATAACCTCCATCCTTCTGTTACAGTATTTACCATAACCTCTAGTCACCCCAGAATGATATCTTCTCTGTGAGCTTTGCAGGAGCAATAGCTCTGTGGTCTGATTCATCTTCATATCATAGACATTGACCAGCACAGCCAAAGTTCCTTCTGGAACATCAGGATATGTTTTTGGACTAACTGGTTAGCTAAGGAAGGTGGTACTGGCTCTGAGTCTTTTCCTCTGAAAACAAGAAGAAAGAAAATTGCCCTGATGGTCTACAGAAGCACTGGAGAGGGAGAGAGCTGAGGGGACAATAATGATCTTATGACCATTGTTTCAGATGATACTGCCAGCACCTCTGTGAAACCAGAAGTTTGCCTCCCTTTTCCTATGAGAATAAATTTAGAAGGGAAGTAGCAAGGCTCCTAGATCCCACAGCCAATCGGCTATGGAGTTGGAACTCAGACTCTGGGCTCTTGACATCCCCCTAAACCTCTTGCTCCAGTCTCCCTAAAGGTTTATCAGTTTTGCTTATCTTTTTGAAAAACCAGCTTAGTTCCCTTGATCTTTTACCTTGTTTTTCTGGTCTCTATTTCATTTATATCTTCCCTGATCTTCATTAATTTCCTTCCTTCTGCTAACTTTGGTCGTATCTTGTTCTTCTTTTCCTATTATTATTATTATTATTTTTTTTTTTTTTTTTTTTGTACGCGGGCCTCTCACTGTTGTGGCCTCTCCCGTTGCGGAGCACAGGCTCCAGACGCACAGGCTCAGTGGCCATGGCTCACGGGCCCAGCAGCTCCGCGGCATGTGGGATCTTCCCGGACCGGGGCACGAACCCATGTCCCCTGCATTGGCAGGCGGACTCTCAACCACTGCGCCACCAGGGAAGCCCCGCTAGTTCCTTATTATTTAAAGTTGTTTATTTGAGATTTATTTCCTTAATATATGAATTTATCACTATAAACCTTCCTCTAAAAACTGCTTTTTCAGCATTTCTTACAACAGGTGTTTTGTGATTTCATTTTATTTGTATCAAGATTCTTTTAAAATTTAACTGTTGATTTTCTCATTGACCCATTGGTTGTTCAACGAGTTGCTTAATTTCCACATATTCGTATATTTTCCAGCTTTTCTCTTGTGTTGATTTCTAGTTTCACATCATTGTGGTCAGAAAAGATAGTTGTATGACTTCATCTTATTACATTTGCTAAGACTTGTTTTGTATCTAATCAAATAGCCTATCCTGGAAAATGTTCCATGTGCACTAGAGAATGTGTATTCTTGTATTAGATAGAATGTTCTATAAATGTCTTTCAGGTCCATTTGGTCTAATGCATGATTCAAGTAAATTGTTTCCTTGTTGGTTTTCAATCTGGATCATCTAGCCATTGATGAAAGTAGGGTATTGAAGTCCCTTACTATTATTATGTAGATGTCTATTTCTCCCTTCACATTAAATTAGTATCTGCTTAATATATTCAAGTGCTCTAAAGTTGTGTGTATATATATTGATGATTTTTATATCTTCTTAATAAATGAACCCTTTATCATTATATAATAATATGCTTTGTCTCTTGTTACCATTTTTGGCTTAAACACTATTTTGTCTGATATAAGTATAGCTATTTCTGCTTTCTTTTGGTTTCCACTTACATGGGAATATCTTTTTTTTTACATGTTTATTGGACTATAATTGCATAACAATGTTGTGTTAGTTTCTGCTGTATAACAAAGTGAATCAGCTATATGTATACATATATCCACATATACCTTCTCTTTTGTGCCTCCCTCCCACCCTCCCTATCCCACCCCTCTAGGTGGTAACAAAG
This sequence comes from Phocoena sinus, assembly GCF_008692025.1. Lineage (NCBI taxonomy): Eukaryota > Metazoa > Chordata > Mammalia > Artiodactyla > Phocoenidae > Phocoena > Phocoena sinus. Next base: position 50,139,674 of record NC_045784.1, on the reverse strand, counting down.
CACTGGCTGATCTCCCTGTGCTTTGCAGCTGATTCCCACTAGCTTTCTATTTTACATTTGGTAGTGTAGATATGTCAATTCTACTCTTTTGCTTCGTCCCAGCTTTCCCTTCCCCCTCCTGGTGTCCTCCAGTCATTTTATACCTCTGCATCTTTATTCCTATCCTGCACCAAGCTTCATCACCACCATTTTTTTTTTAAGATTCCGTATGATTTGTTTTAGCATACGATATTTGTTTCTTCTTTTTTTAACATCTTTATTGGAGGATAATTGTTTTACAATGTTGTGTGAGTTTCTGCTGTATAAGAAAGTGAATCAGCTATATGTATACATATATCCCCATATCCCCTCTCTCTTGTGCCTCCCTCCCACCTGCCCTATCCCACCTCTCTAGTTGGTCACAAAGCACCAGAGCTGATCTCCCTGTTATGCAGCTGCTTCCCACTAGCTATCTATTTTACATTTTGTAGTGTATATAGGTCAATGACACTCTCTCACTTTGTCCCAACTTACCCTTCCCCTTCTCCGTGTCCTCAAGTCCATAATCTACGTCTCCATCTTTATTCCAGTCCTGCGCCTAGGTTCTTCAGAACCATTATTTTTTAGATTCCATATATATGTGTTAGCATACGGTATTTGTTTTTCTATTTCTGACTTACTTCACTCCGTATAACAGACTCTAGGTTCATCCACCTCACTACAAATAACTCAATTTCGTTTCCTTTTATGGCTGAGTAATATTGCATTGTATATACGAGCAACATCTTCCTTATCAATTCATCTGTCGATGGACACTTAGGTTGCTTCCATGTCCTGGCTATTGTAAATAGTGCTGCAATGAACATTGTGGTACATGACTCTTTTTGAATTACGGTTTTCTCAGTGTTTCTGCCCAGTAGTGGGATTGCTGGTTCATATGGTAGTTCTATTTTTAGTTTTTAAGGAACTTGCATACTGTTCTCCATAGTGGCTGTATCAACTTACATACCAAACAACAATGCAAGAGGGTTCCCTTTTCTCCACACCCTCTCCAACATTTATTATTGTAGATTTTTTTTTAACATCTTTACTGGAGTATAATTGCTTTACAATGGTGTGTCAGTTTCTGCTTTATAACAAAGTGAATTACCTATACATATATCCATATATCTCCTCCCATTTGCATCTCCCTCCCACCCTCCCTATCCCACCCCTCTAGGTGGTCACAAAGCACCGAGCTGATCTCCCTGTGCTATGCAGCTGCTTCTAACTAGCTATCTATTTTACATTTGGGAGTATATATGAGTACATGCCACTCTCTCACTTCGTCCCAGCTTACACTTCCCCTTTCCAGTGTCCTGAAGTCCATTCTCTACGTCAACATCTTTATTCCTTTCCTTCCCCTAGGTTATTCAGAACCAATTTTTTTTTTTGGATTTCATATATATGTGTTAGCATACGGTATTTGTTTTTCCCTTTCTGACTTACTTCACTCTGTATGAAAGACTCTAAGTCCACCCACCTCACTTCAAATAACTCAGTTTCATTTCTTTTTATGGCTGAGTAATATTCCATTGTATATATGTGCCACATCTTCTTTATCCATTGATCTGTCGGTGGTAGCTTACGTTGCTTCCATGTCCTAGCTATTGGAAATAGAGTTGCAATGAACATGTGGTACATGACTCTTTTTGAATTATGGGTTTCTCGGGGAATATGCCCACTAGTGGGATTACTGAGTCGTATGGTAGTTTTATTTTTAGCTTTCTAAGGAACCTCCATACTGTTCTCCATAGTGGCAGTATCAATTTACATTCCCACCAACAGTGCAAGAGGGATCCCTTTTCTCCACACCCTCTCGAGCATTTATTGTTTGTAGGCTTTTTGATGATGGCCATTCTGCCTGGTGTGAGGTGATACCTAATTGTAGTTTTGATTTGCATTTCTCTAATTAGTGATGGTGAGCATCATTCCATGTGTTTTTTGGCAATGTGTATAGCTTCTTTGGAGAAATGTCTCTTTAGGTCTTCTGCCAATTTTTTTGGTCCAGTGGTGATTAATTAGTTTGTTGGCTTTTTAAAAATTTAAACATTTTACTTTGAAGTAATTGTAGATTCTCATAAAGTAGTGAGAAATAATATAGAAAGATTGCTTTTCCCCTTTACCTAGTTTCCAACAATGATGACATCTTGTGAATCTGTATCAATATATCACAACCAGGATAATGACATTGATACAGTCAGGCTAATTAACGTTTACACCACTGCAAGGGTCCCTTATGTTGCCCTGTAATACCTACATACACTTCTCTCTTATTCCCATTCATTTCTTAACCACTAGCAACCATTAATCTAGTTTCTATCTCTATACTTTTGTCATTTTAAGACTCGTATAAGTGAAATCATACAATGTGCAGTCATTTAGTATTGGCTTTTTTTCACTCAGCATAATTCTCTGCAGAATATTCAATATCAACAGTCTGTTCATTTTTATTGATATGTAGTATTCCATGGTATGGATGTACTACAATTTGTTTAAACATGTACCTGTTGAATGACAACTTGGTAGTTTTCTAGTTGTTCGCTATTACAGATAAAGCTGCTATAAACATTCCTCTACAGGTTTTTGATGAACATAGGTCTTTATTACTATTGCTGGGTCATATGGTAATTTATGTTTTAAATTTTTGAGAAACTTCCACACCATTTGTACTATTTGACGTTTGTACCATTTTACATTCCCACCAGCAATGTGTGAGTGATCTCATTACTCCACAGCCACACCAGCATTTGATGTTGTTATTATTTTTTTAATTAATTTATTTTATTTTTATTATTTATGTTTTGGTTGTGTTGGGTCTTCATTGCTCCCCAGGCTTTCTCTAGCTGCAGTGAGCAAGGGCTACTCTTCATTGTGGTGCATGGGCTTCTAATTGTGTTGGCTTTTCTTGTTGCAGAGCGCGGGCTCTAGGCTCATGGTCTCTAGAGCACAGGCTCAGTAGATGTGGTGCACGGGCATAGCTGCTCCATGGGATGTAGGATCTTCCCAGACAGGGCTGGAACCAGTGTCCCCTGCATTGGCAGGCAGATTCTTAATCACTGCGCCACCAGGGAAGTCCTGTAGTTATTTTTTATTTTAGCCATTCTCTGATAGGTGTGTTGTGATATTTCATTGTGGTTTTAATTTCCATTTCCTTAATGATTAATGGTGTTGAACAGTTTTCATGCCCTTATTTCCCATCTCTGTCCTGTTCCGTGAAATATATATGTTTTTTCCCCTTTTGGGGGACTGGATTGTTTTAAAATCTTTTATTTTTTACTCCTCAATTTTGAGGGTTTTTTGTAAGTTTTTTTTGAACATCTATATTGGAGTATAATAGCTTTACAATGGTGTGGTAGTGTCTGCTTTATAACAAAGTGAATCAGTTATACATATACATATGTTCCCATATCTCTTCCCTCTTGCATCTCCCTCCCTCCCACCCTTCCTATCCCACCCGTCTAGGTGGTTACAAACCACCTAGCTGATCTCCCTGTGCTATGCAGCTGCTTCCCACTAGCTATCTATTTTACGTTTGGTAGTGTATATATATACATGCCACTCTCTCACTTTGTAACAGTTTACCCTTACCTCTCCCCATATCCTCAAATTCATGCTCTGGTAGGTCTCTGTCTTTATTCCCATCTTACCCCTAGGTCCTTCATGACCTTTTTTTTTTTCTTAGATTCCATATATGTATGACAGCATACGGTATTTTTTTTCTCTTTGTGACTTACTTCTTTCTGTATGACAGACTCTAGGCCCATCCACCTCACTACAAATAACTCAATTTCGTTTCTTTTTGTGACTGAGTAATATTCCATTGTATATATGTGCCAGATCTTCTTTATCCATTCATCTGTTGATGGACACTTAGGTTGCTTCCATGTCCTGGCTATTGTAAATAGAGCTGCAGTGAACATTTTGATACATGACTCTTTTAGAATTATGTTTTTCTCAGGGTATATGCCCAGTAGTGGGATTGCTGGGTCATATGGTAGGAAGGGAGATGCAAGAGGGAAGAGATATGGGAACATATGTATATGTATAAATGATTCACTTTGTTATAGAGCAGAAACTAACACACCATTGTAAAACAATCATACTCCAATAAAAATGTTAAAAAAAAAAGACCGTATGGAACTGGCACAAAAACAGGAATATAGATCAATGGAACAAGAGCCCAGAGATAAACCCATGCACATATGGTCCCCTTATTTTGATAAAGGAGGCAAGAATATACAGTGGAGAAAAGACAGCCTCTTCAATAAGTGGTGCTGAGAAAACTGGACAGCTACATGTAAAAGAATGGAATTAGAACACTCTCTAACACCATACACACAAATAAACTCAAAATGGATTAAAGACATAAATATAAGGCCAGACACTATGAAACTGTTTGAGGTAAACCTAGGCAGAACATTCTATGACATAAACCACAGCAAGTTCCTTTTTGACCCACCTCCTAGAGGTAGAGATAAAAACAAAAATAAACAAATGGAACCTAATGAAACTTTAAAGCTTTTGCACAGCAAAAAGAATCATAAAGAAGAGAAGAAGACAACTCTCAGAGTGAGAGAAAATATTGGGAAATGAAGCAACTGACAAAGGATTAATCTCTAAAATTTACAAGCACCTCATGCAGCTCAATATGGAATAACAAACAACCCAAACCAAAAATGGGCAGAAGACCTAAATAGACATTGCTCCAAAGAAGATATATGGATTGCCATCAAACACATGAAAGAATGCTCAACATCATTGATCATTAGAGAAATTCAAATCAAATCTACAATGAGATATCCTCTCACACCAGTCAGACTGGCCATCATCAAAAAAATCTAGAAAAAATAAATGCTGGAGAGGCTGTGGAGAAAAGGGAACACTCTTGCACTATTGTTGGGAATGTAAATTGATTCAGCCACTATGGAGAACAGTATAGAGGTTCCTTAAAAAACTACACATAGAACAACTGTACAACCCAGCAATCCCACTACAGGACATATACCCTGAGAAAACCATAATTCAGAAAGAGTCATGTACCAAAATGTTAATTGCAGCTCTATTTACAATAGCCAGGACATGGAAGCAACCTAAGTGTCCATCAACAGATGAATGGATAAAGAAGATGTGGCACATATATACAATGGAATATTACTGAGCCATAAAAAGAAACGAAATTGAGTTATTTGTAGTGAGGTGGATAGACCTAGAGTCTGTCATACAGAGTGAAGTAAGTCAGAAGGAGAACAACAAATACCGTATGCTAACACATATATATGGAATCTAAGAAAAAAGAATGTCATGAAGAACCTAAGGGTAAGACAGGAATAAAGACAAAAACCTACTAGAGCATGGACTTGAGAATATGGATGGGGGAAGGGTAAGCTGTTACAAAGTGAGAGAGTGGCATGGATATATATACACTACCAAACGTAAAATAGATAACTAGTGGGAAGCAGCCGCATAGCACAGGGAGATCAGCTCGGTGCTTTGTGACCACCTAGAGGGGTGGGGTAGGGAGGGTGAGAGGGAGGGAAACAGAAGAGGGAAGAGATATGGGAACATATGTATATGTATAACTGATTCAGTTTGTCATAAAGCAGAATCTAACACATGCTTGTAAATCAATTATACTCCAATAAAAATGTTAAAAAAAAAAACAGTAAAGCAAAGAAAACAGACCAGAATGATTAAAAGAGATAAAAAGGAAAAAACACAGAACAAAAGAAGCGTAAAATAAAAATAGAAATATAAAAATATTAAAAATATATTAAAAGAGAAGAAAGAACACAGAACAACAGAAAAGCAAAGTAACATAGAAATATACAAAAATATAAAGTGTGTTAAAATAACCCCAAAGGCTAAGTAAAAATAAATATAAAAATAAACAACAGCAACAAGAAAGAACCAAAACAAAACAAAAAGCAGAACCAACAATAGAAGGAATCAAAAACTAATGAAAATAATAGTAATAATAATGTTTTCATTGGGTCTCAACTGTCAGTGTCCTTGCCTCCGCCATTAGCCACAGCCCACCTCTGCCTCCACAGAAGCCCCTCCAGTGCCTTTAGGCTGGTCTCTGGACATACTGTAGGCCCTGTGGGGACAGCTTACACTCTGATCTGGCCCCACTCCTGAGTGTGTTTTTCCCCAGCTGCCAGAGCTAGACCATTTTCATTTGTGGGAACACTCATTGTCCATACAGGTATTCCATAGATGCACAGGCTACCTAGCTGATTGTGGGGATTTAATTTGGAGCTTGTGCAACTGATAGAAAAAATTTTTATTCTCTTCCTTTGTTGCCCTGTCCCTGGGGCTCAGCTGCGGTTTTATCCCCCACCTCTGCATGTGATCCACCCACAGGAGTCTGCTCCTGAGGCTGTCCTGGAGCTCTTGGGTCTTCTGAAGTGAGAACATGGTGAGGATGTGGCAAGGCTGCTTGGATCACAGGAGGCTCCAGTGGTGCCAGGTGCACAGAAAAGCCTGCAACCATGGGCGCAAGAGATATGGCCCTAGTGGGAGCCTTTTCTAGCGCCCAGTAACAGGCTCATGAGGGTCAGCCCTGGCAGGGCTTTTTCTATTTCCTGGCAGCAGGCACCAGTGTGTGTGGAAAGAGAGGTTACAATGATAGCTCCACACCCTGATTGTGACTCAGCAGTAGTGCCCTGCTTCCATGGCAGTAAAGTTTTCTTACATAGGCATTCCCTGATGTGGATTTCCTCCCTCCTGTTCCCGCAGCCCCTCTCCCCACAGCCAGCAGCAGTCGTCGCCCTGGATTTGCCCTCTGATACCCATGCTCCAGCTCCCAGCCCCTGTGTGCACTGGTGGATACATGTCCCCATCCAGGATAATTACAGACCATCTGTATAGTTTTCACTCTCTCCTGTATACAACGGATTGGTCAATTTACCCTCCTCCAACAGCCTCAAATGCATCTCTGCTGTCACAACTGATTTCCCCATCAGTGAGGGAGAGTCCCCAGATGTGGGAATCTCTCCCCTGCTTCAGCTCCCCACGGCCGGGGTGCAGGTCCTGTCCTCCTTGCTCTCCTCCTCCTCCCTTCTTTCTTTTGTCCTACCCAGTTATGCAGGGATCTTTATAGTCCTTTCTAGTGTCCAAGGTCTTACGCTAGTGTTTCACAAGTGTTCTGTGAGAATCATTGCATCTGAAGGTGTATTCTTGATGCATGCATGGAGAGAGATGAATTGCACGTCCTCCTACTCCTCTGCCATCTTGGAAGCCCAATGGTTCCATGATTTCTATTTCAGATACTTTGTTGTTAGTGTATAGGAATGCAAGAGATTTCTGTGTATTAACTTTGCACCCTTTAACTTTACCAGATTCACTGATGAGCTCTAGTAGTTTTCTGGTAGCACCTGTAGGATTTTCTATGCATTGTATCATGACATCTACAAACAATGACAATTTTACTTCTTCTTTTCCTATTTAGATTCCTTTTATTTCTTTTTCTTCACTGGCTGCTGTGGCTAGGATTTCAAAAACTATGTTGAATAAGAGTGGTGAGAATGGATACCCTTGTATTTTTCCTGATTTTAGAGGAAATGCTTTCAGTTTTTCACCATTGACAATATTTGCTGTGGGTTTGTCATGTATGGACTTTATTATGTAGATTTATGTTCCCTCTATGCCCACTTTTCAGAGAATTTTTAAAATCATAAATCAGTGTTGAATTTTGTCAAAAGATTTTTCTGCATCTATTGAGATGACAAAACGGGTTTTATTCTTCAACTTGTTAATATGGTGTATCACACTGACTCAATTGCATATATAGAAGAATCCTTGCATTCCTGGGATAAATCCCACTTGATCATGCTGTATGATGCTTTTAATTTGTTGTTGGATTCTGTTTGCTAGCATTTTGTTAAGGATTTTTGCATCTAACTTCATCAGTGATATTGGACTGTAATTTCTCTTTTTTGTGATATCTTTGTTTGGGTTTGGTGTCAGGGTAAAGGTGGCCTCCGAGGATGAGTTCGGGAGTGTTCCTCCCTCTGCAATTAATTGGAAGAGATTGAGAAAGATAGGTGTTAGCATTTCTCTAAATATCTCATAGAATTCACCTGTGGAGCCTGGACTTTTGTTGGTTGGAATATATTTAATCCCAGTTTCAATTTTATTACTTGTGATTCATCTGTTCATATTTCCTATTTCTTCCTGGTTCAGTCATGGAACGTTGTACCTTTCTAAGAATTTGTCCTTTCTTCCAGGTTGCCCATTTCATAGGCATAGAGTTGCTTGCAGTAATCTCTTATGATCTTTTCTATTTCTGCAGTGTCAGTTGTAACACCTCCTTTTTCATGTCTAATTTTAGTCCTCTCCCTTTATTTCATGGTGAGTATGGATAAAGCTTTGTCATCTTCAATTATTTTATCAAAGAACCAGCTCTTAGGTTTATTGATCTTTTTTATTATTTTCCTCGTTTCTATTTCACTTATTTATGCTCTGATCTTTATGATTTCTTTCCCTCTACTAACTCTGGGTTTTTGTTTATTCTAAAATCTTTATTGGAGTATAATTGCAACAATGGTGTGTTAGTTTCTGCTTTATAACAAAATGAATCAGTTATACATATACATACGTTCCAATATCTCTTCCCTCTTGCGTCTCGCTCCCTCCCACCCTCCCTATCCCACCCCTCGAGGTGGTCACAAACCACCTAGCTGATCTCCCTGTGATATGCGGCTGCTTCCCACTAGCTATCTGTTTTATGTTTGCCACTCTCTCACTTTGTCACAGCTTACCCTTCCCTCTCCCCATATCCTCAAGTCTATGCTCTAGTAGGTCTGTGTCTTTATTCCCATCTTACCCCTGGTACTTCATGATCTTTTTTTTCTCTTTGGATTCCTTATATATGTGTTAGCATACAGTATTTCTTTTTCTCCTTCTGACTTACTTCACTCTGTATCACAGACTCTAGGTCCATCCACCTCATTACAAAAGACTCAATTTCGTTTCTTTTTATGACTGAGTAATATTCCATTGTATATATGTGCCACATCTTCTATACTCATTCATCTGTTGACGGACACTTAGGTTGCTTCCATGTCCTGGCTTTTTTTTTTTTTTTTTTTTTCATGTCCTGGCTTTTTAAATAGAGATGCCATGAACATTTCGGTACATGACTCTTTTTTTTCTTTTAGATTTTTATTGGAGTACAATTGTGTTACAGTGGTGTGTTAGTTGCTGCTTTATAACAAAGTGAATCAGTTATACATATACATATGTTCCCATATCTCTTCCCTCTTGCATCTCCCTCCCTCCCACCCTCGCTATCCCACCCGTCTAGGTGGTCACAAACCACCTAGCTGATCTCCATGTGCTATGCTGCTGTTTCCCACTAGCTATCTATTTTACGTTTGGTGGTGTATATATGTCCATGCCTCTCCCTCGCTTTGTCACAGCTTACCCCTCCCCCTCCCCATATCCTCAAGTCCATTCTCTACTAGGTCAGTGTCGTTATTCCTGTCTTACCCCTAGGTACTTCATGACATTTTTTTTCTTAAATTCCATTATATGTGTTAGAATACGTTATTTGCCTTTCTCTTACTGACTTACTTCAGTCTGTATGACAGAGTCTAGGTCCATCCACCTCATTACAAACAGCTCAATTTCGTTTCTTTTTATGGCTCAGTAATATTCCATTGTATATATGTGCCACATATTCTTTATCCATTCATCCAAAGATGGACAATTCGGTTGTTTCCATCTCCAGGCTATTGTAAATAGAGCGGAAATGAACATTTTGGTACATGACTCTTTTTGAATTATGTTTTTCTCAGGGTATATGCCCAGTAATGGAATTGCTGTGTCATACGGTAGTTCTATGTGTAGTTTTTCAAGGAACCTCCATACTGTTCTCCATAGTGTCTATATCAATTTACATTCCCACCAACAGTGCAAGAGTGTTCCCTTTTCTCCACACCCTATCCAGCATTTATTGTTTCTAGATTTTTTGATGATGGCCATTCAGACCGGTGTGAGATGATATCTCATTGTAGTTTTGATTTGCATTTCTCTAATGATTAATAGAGTCGAGCATTCTTTCATGTGTTTATTGGCAGTCTGTATATCTTCTTTGGAGAAATGTCTATTTAGGCCTTCTGCCCATTTTTGGATTGGGTTGTTTGTTTTTTTCTTATTGAGCTGCATGAGCTGCTTATAAATTTTGGAGATTAGTCCTTTGTCAGTTGCTTCATTTGCAAATATTTTCTCCCATTCTGAGTATTCTCTTTTGGTCTTGTTTATGGTTTCCTTTGCTGTGCAAAAGCTTTGAAGTTTCATTAGGTCTGATTTGTTTATGTTTCTTTTTATTTCCATTTCTCTAGGAGGTGGGTCAAAAAGGATCTTGCTGTGGTTTATGTCATAGAGTGTTCTGCCTATGTTTTCCTCTAAGAGTTTGATACTGTCTGACCTTACATTTAGGTCTTTAATCCATTTTGAGGTTTTTTTGTGTATGGTGTTAGGGAGTGTTCTAATATCATACTTTCACATGTACCTATCCAATTTTCCCAGCACCACTTATTGAAGAGGCTGTCTTTTCTCCACTGTATATTCCTGCCTCCTTTATCAAAGATAAGGTCACCATATGTGCGTGGGTTTATCTCTGGGCTTTCTATCCTGTTCCATTGATCTATATTCCTGTTTTTGTGCCAGTACCATACTCTCTTGATTACTGTAGCTTTGTAGTATAGTCTGAAGTCAGTGAGCCTGATTCCTCCAGCTCCCATTTTCGTTCTCAAGATTGCTTTGGCTATTCGGGGTCTTTTGTGTTTCCATACAAATTGCGAAATTTTTTGCTCTAGTTCTGTGAAAAATGCCAGTGGTGGTTTGATAGGGATTGCATTGAATCTGTAGATTGCTTTGGGTAGTAGAGTCATTTTCACAATGTTGATTCTTCCAATCCAGGAACATGGTATATCTCTCCATCTATTTGTATCATCTTTAGTTTCTTTCACCAATGTCTTATAATTTTCTGCATACACGTCTTTTGTCTCCTTAGGTAGGTTTATACCTAGATATTTTATTCTTTTTGTTGCAGTGGTAAATGGGAGTGTTTTCTTGATTTCACTTTCAGATTTTTCATCATTAGTGTATAGGAATGCCGGAGATTTCTGCACAGTAATTGTGTGTCCTGCTTCTTTACCTAATTCATTGATTAGCTCTAGTAGTTTTCTGGTAGCGTCTTTAGGATTCTCTATGTATATTATGTCATCTGCCAGCAGTGACAGATTTACTTCTTCTTTTACAGATTTGGATTCCTTTTATTTCTTTTTCTTCTCTGATTGCTGTGGCTAAAACTTCCAAAACTATGTTGAATAAGAGTGGTGAGAGTGGGCAACCTTGTCTTGTTCCTGATCTTAATGGAAATTCTTTCAGTTTTTACCATTGAGGATGATGCTGGCTGTGGGTTTGTAATATATGGCCTTTATTATGTTCAGGAAAATTCACTCTATGCCTACTTTCTGCAGGGTTTTTATAATTAAAGCTTGTTGAATTTTGACAATAGCTCTCTCTGCATCTATTGGGATGATCATATACTTTTTCTCCTTCAATTTGTTAATATGGTGTATCATGTTGATTGATTTGCATATATTGAAGAAGCCTTGCATTCCTGGAGTAAACCCCACTTGATGTAGAGAGGGGGAATATGGCAGAAAAGTGAGACGCGGAGATCACCTTGCTCCACACACATACATCAGAAATACATCTACACGTGGAACAACTCCTATAGAACACCCACTGAATGCTGGCAGAAGACCTCCAACCTCCCATAAGGCAAGAAACTCCCCACGTACCTGGATAGCGCAAAAGAAAAAAGAATAAACAGAGACAAAAGAATAGGGATGGAACCTGCACCGGTAGGAGGGAGCTGTGAAGGAGAGCACAGCATACTATGAAGCCCCTTCGCAGTGGAGACTGCAAGTGGCGGGGGGGGGACGCTTCGGAGCCGTGTAGGAGAGCACAGCAACACGGGTATGGATGGCAAAGTGGAGAGATTCCCACACATAGGATTGGTGCCAACCAGCACTCACCAGCTCGAGAGGCTTGTCTGCTCACCAGCCAGGGCGGGCGAGGGCTGGGAGCTGAGACTCTGGCTTCGGTCGGATCGCAGGTAGAGGACTGGAGTTGGTGGCATGAGCACAGCCTGAAGGGATTAGTGTGCCACGGCTAGCCGGGGGGGAGCCTGGGAAAAGGTCTGGAGCTGCCAAAGATGCAAGAGACTTTTACTTCCGTCTTTGTTCCTGGTGCACAAGGAGAGAGGATTAAGAGCACTGCTTTAAGACAGGTGCGAGCTGTGGCTATCGGTGCAGACCAGAGACACAGGCATGACACGCTAAGGCTGCTGCTTCCACCAACAAGAAACCTGTGTGCGAGCACAGGTCACTATCCACACCTCCCTTCCATGGCGCCTGTGCAGCCCACCACTGCCAGGTTCCCGGGATCGAGGAACAACTTCCCCAGGAGACCACAAGGCGTGCCTCAGGCAGCAGCAACAACCTGCCGGCATCTGCCGCCGCAGGCTTGCCCCGCATCCATCCCCCACCCTCCCCATAACTGAGTGAGCCAGAGCTCCAAATCAGCTGCTCCTTTAACCCCGTCCTGTCTGAGCAAAGAACGGACGCCCTCAGGCAACCTACACGCAGAGGCAGAGCCAAATCCAAAGCTGAAACCAAGGAGCGTGGGAACAAAGAAGTGTAAGGGAAATCACTCCCAGCAGCCTCAGGAGCAGCAGATTAAATCTCCACAATCAACTTGATGTGCCCTGCATCTGTGGAATACCTGAATAGACAATGAATCATCCCAAATTGAGGTGGTGTACTTTGAGAGCTAGATTTATAATTTTTTCTCTTTTTCCTCTTTTTGTGAGTGTTTATGCTTCTGTATGAGATTTTGTCTGTATAGCTTTTCTTTCACCATTTCTCCTAGGGTTCTGTCTGTACATTTTTATTCTTCTTTTTAAAAAAATTTTTTTAGTATTTTTTAATTTTTATTTTGATAACTTTATTTTATTTTACTTTATTATATTTTATCCTCTTTCTTTCTTTCACTCTACTTTTGCTCCCTTTTATTCTGAGCCTTGTGGATGAAAGGCTCTTGATGCTGCAGCCAGGAGTCAGTGCCATCCCTCTGACGTGGGAGAGCCAACTTCACGACACTGGTCCACAATAGACCTCCCAGCTCCACGTAATATTAAATGGTGAAACTCTCCCAGAGATCTCCATGTCAACACCAAGACCCAGCTTCACTCAACGACCAGCAAGCTACAGTGCTGGACACCCTATGCCAAACAACTAACAAGACAGTAACACAACCCCACCCATTAGCAGAGAGTCTACCCAAAATCATAATAAGTCCACAGACACCCCAAAACACACCACCAGACGTGGATATGCTCACCAGAAAGCCAAGTTCTAGCCTCATCCACCAGAACACAGCCACTAGTCCCCTCCACCAGGAAACCTACACAACCCACTGACCCAATTTTAGCCACTGGGGACATACACCAAAAACAACGGGAACTACGAACCTGCAGCCTGCTACAAGGAGACCCCAAACACAGTAAGATAAGCAAAATGAGAAGACAGAAACACACAAAACAAATGAAGGAGCAAGAAAAAAAACCCACCAGACCTAACAAATGAAAAGGAAATACGCAGTCCACCTGAAAAATAATTCAGAATAATGATAGTAAAGATGATTCAAAATCTTAGAAATAGAATAGACAAAATGCAAGAAACATTTAACAAGGTCCGAGAAGAACTAAAGATGAAACAAGCAACAATAAACAACACAATAAATGAAATTAAAAATACTGTAGATGGGAACGAGGGGAAGATGGCGGAAGAGTATGACTCGGGGATCACCCTCCTCCCCACGGATACACCAGAAATACATCTACACGTGAAGCAACTCCTACAGACCACATACTGAATGCTGGCAGAAGACCTCAGACCTCCCAAAAGGCAAGAAAGTCCCCACGTAGGGCAAAAGAAAAAGGAATAAACAGAGACAAAAGGATAGGGACGGGACCTGCACCAGTGGGAGGGAGCTGTGAAAGAGGAAAGGTTTCCACACACTAGGAAGCCCCTTCACAGACGGAGGCTGCGAGTGGCGGAGAGGAAAAGTTTGGAGCCACAGAGGAGAGCACAGCAACAGGGGTGCGGATGGCAAAGAGGAGAGATTCCCACACAGAGGATCAGGGCCGACCGGCACTCACCAGGCCGAGAGGCCTGTCTGCTCACCTGCCGGGGTGGGCAGGGCTGGGACTTGAGGCTCGGGCTTCAGTCGGAGCACAGGGAGAGGACTGGGGTGGGCAGCATGAACACAGTCTGAAGGGGGTTAGTGCACCACAGCTTGCCGGGAGGGAGTCCGAGAAAAAGTCTGGACCTGCTGAAGAGGCAAGAGACTTTCTCTTCCCTCTTTGTTTCCTGGTGCATGAGGAGAGGGGATTAAGAGCACTGCTTAAAGGAGCTCCAGAGACAGGCACGAGCAGCGGCTAAACGTGTGGACCCCAGACAGGGGCATGAGACACTAGGGCTGCTGCTGCTGCCACCAAGAAGCCTGTGTGTAAACACAGGTCACTATCCACACCCCCCTTCCGGGAAGCCTGTGCAGCCCGCCACTGCCAGGGTCCCAGGATCCAGGGACAACCTCCCCGGGAGAACGCACGGTGCGCCTCAGGCTTGTGCAACGTCACGCCTGCCTCTGCCGCCGAAGGCTCGCCCCGCACTCCGTACCTTCCCTACCCCCGACCTGAGTGAGCAAGAGTCCGCGAAGCAGCTGCTCCTTTACCCCGTCCTGTCTGAGCAAAAAACAGATGCCCTCCAGAGACTTACATGCAGAGGCGGGGCCAAATCCAAAGCTGAGCCCCTGGGAGCTGTGAGAACAAAGAAGAGAAAGGGAAATCACTCCCAGCAGCATCAGAAGCAGCGGATTAGGAGGTCGGCGGGAAGATGGCGGAAGAGTAAGACGTGGAGATCGCCTTCCTCCTCACGGATACACCAGAAATACATCTACACGTGGAACAACTCCTACAGAACACCTACTGAAGGCTGGCAGAAGACCTCAGACCTCCCAAAAGGCAAGAAACTCCCCACGTACCTGGGTAGGGCAAAAGAAAGAAAGAAAAAACAGAGACAAAAGAATAAGGACGGCACCTGCACCAGTGGGAGGGAGCTGTGAAGGAGGAAAAGTTTCGACACACTAGGAAGCCCCTCCGCGGGCGGAGACTGCGGGAGGCAGAGGGGGAGCTTCGGGACCACGGAGTAGTGCACAGCGACGGGTGCGGAGGGCAAAGCGGGGAGATTCCTGCACAGACGATCGGTGCCGACCGGCACTCACCAACCCGAGAGGCTTGTCTGCTCACCCGCCGGGGCGGGCGGGGCTGCGAGCTGAGGCTCGGGTTTCGGTTTTGGACGGAGCGCAGGGAGAGGACTGGGGTTGGCGGCTTGAACATAGCCTGAAGGGGTTGGTGCGCCACGACTAGCCGGGAGGGAGTTCAGGAAAAGCCTGCACCAGCCGAAGAGGCAAGAGACTTTTTCTTCCCTCTTTGTTTCCTGGTGCGCGAGGAGAGGGGTTTAAGAGCGCTGCTTAAAGGAACTCCAGAGACGGGCGCGAGCCGCGGCTAAAAGCGCGAATCCCAGAGACAGGCGCGAGCCGCGGCTGAGGGCGCGAGCCCCCGAGACGGGCGCGAGCCGCGGCGGGAAGTGCGAACCCCAGAGAAGGGCGCGAGCCGCGGCTAAAACTGCGCACCCCAGAGAAGGGCGGGAGACGCTGGGGCTGCTGCTGCCGCCACCAGGGGGGCTGTGTGCGAGCACAGGTCACTCTCCACGCCCCTCTTCTGCGGAGCCTGTGCAGGCCGCCACTGCCAGGTTCCCGGGACCCAGGGACAACTTCCCCGGGAGTACGCACGGCAGGTCTCAGGCTGGTAAAACGTCACGCCGGCCTCTGCCGCAGCGTCACGCCGCCTCTGCCGTCGCAGGCCCGCCCCGCACGCAGTGCCCCTCCTTCCCCCATCCCCCAACCCCCAGCCTGAGTGAGCCGGAGCTCCCGAATCAGCGGCTCCTTTAACCCCGTCCTGTCTGAGCAAAAAACAGACGCCCTCCAGCGACCTGCGCGCAGGGGCAGGCCGGGTACAAAGCTGAGCTCCTGTGAGCTGTGAGAGCAGGGAGGAGAGGGGGAGGTCTCTCCCGGCAGCCGCGGAGGCGGCGGATTGAAGCTCCACAAACAACTTGATGTGCCCTGCATTGTGGAATACCTGAATAGACAGGGAGTGATCCCAAATTGAAGAGGTGGAATTTAGGAGCGAGATCTGTGATTTTTTTCCCTTTTCCTCTTTTTGTGAATGTGTGCGTGTATGCTTCTGTGTGAGATCTTGTCTGTATACTCTTGCTTCCACCATTTGTCCTAGGGCTCTATCCGTCCGTGGTTTTTTTTTTTTTTTTTTTTAATATTTTTCTTAATAATTAATTTTAATTGTAATAACTTTATTGTACTTTACCTTCGTTCTTTCTTTCTTTCTTTCCTTCCTTCCCTCCCTCCTTTAGACAGCGAATCACCCCAGGTTGAGGAGGTGGTCTCTGGGAGCAGGATTTATGATTTTTCCCCCTTTGCCTCTCTTTGTGAACGTGTATGTGTATGCTTCTGTGTAAGATTTTCTCTGTATAGCTTTGCTTCCAACATTTGTCCTAGGGCTCTATCCGTCCATGGTTTTTTTTAAAAAAAAAATTTTTTTTCTTAATAATTAATTTTAATTGTAATAACTTTATTGTACTTTACCTTCGTTCTTTCTTTCTTTCTTTCCTTCCTTCCCTCCCTCCTTTAGACAGCGAATCACCCCAGGTTGAGGAAGTGGTCACTGGGAGCAGGATTTATAATTTTTCCCCCTTTGCCTCTCTTTGTGAACGTGTATGTGTATGCTTCTGTGTAAGATTTTCTCTGTATAGCTTTACTTCCAACAGTTGTCCTAGGGTTCTATCCGTCCTTTTTTTTTTTTTTCTAAATATTTTTTAGTACAATAACTATATTATACTTTATTTTATTTTTATTGTATCTTCTTTCTTTCTGTCTTTTTTCCTTCTTTCCCTCCTTCCTTCCTTCCTTCCTCCCTCCCTCCCTCCCTCCTTTCTTTCCTTCTTTGCTTCTTTCTTCCTTCCTTCCTTTCCTCCTTTCCTTCTTTCTTTCCTCATACTTCTACTAATTCTCTCTATATTTTCTCCTTCTTTCCCTCCTTCCTTCCTCCCTCCCTCCCTCCTTTCTTTCCTTCTTTGCTTCTTTCTCCCTTCCTTCCTTTCCTCTTTTCCCTCTTTCTTTCCCGATACTTCTACTAATTCTCTCTACATTTTCTCCTTCTATCCCTCCTTCCTTCCTTCCCTCCTGGCTCCCTCCCTCCCTCCTTTCTTTCCTTCTTTGCTTCTTCCTTCCTTCCTTTCCTCCTTTCCCTCTTTCTTTCCCGATACTTCTACTAATTCTCTCTACATTTTCTCCTTCTATCCCTCCTTCCTTCCTTCCCTCCTCCCTCCCTCCCTCCCTCCTTTCGTTCCTTCTTTGCTTCTTTCTTCCTTCCTTCCTTTCCTCCTTTCCCTCTTTCTTTCCTCATACTTCTACTAACTGTCTCTACATTTTCTCCTTCTTTCCCTCCTTCCTTCCTTCCTCCCTCCCTCCCTCCCTCCCTCCTTTCTTTCCTTCTTTGCTTCTTTCTTCCTTCCTTCCTTTCCTCCTTTCCTTCTTTCTTTCCTCATACTTCTAATAATTCCCTCTATATTTTCTCCCTTTTATTCTAAGCCATGTGGATGAGAGGCTCTTGGTGCTCCAGCCCAGGAGGCAGGGCTCTCTCGCTGAGGTAGGAGAGCCAACTTCAGGACACTGGTCAACAAGAGACCTCCCAGCTCCACATAATATTAAACGGTGGAAATCTCCCAGAGACCTCCATCTTAACACGAGCACCCAGCTTCACTCAACGACCAGCAAGCCACAGTGCTGGACAACCTATGCCAAACAACTAGCAAAACAGGAACACAACCCCACCCATTAGCAGAGACGCTGCCTAAAATCATAACAAGGCCACAGACACCCCAAAACCCACCACCAGACATGAACCTGCCCACTAGAGAGACAAGATCCAGCCTCATCCAGCACAACACAGGCACTAGTCCCCTCCACCAGGAAGCCTACACAACCTACTGAAACAACCTTAGCCACTGGAGACAGACATCAAAAACAACGGGAACTACGAAAGTGCAGCCTGCAAAAAGGAGACCCCAAACACAGTAAGATAAGCAAAATAAGAAGACAGAAAAACACACAGCAGATGAAGGAGCAAGATAAAAACCCACCAGACCTAACAAATGAAGAGGAAATAGGCAATCTACCTGAAAAAGAATTCAGAATAATGATAGTAAGGATGATCCGAAATCTTGGAAGTAGAATGGACAAAATGCAAGAAACAGTTAACAAGGACCTACAAGAACTAAAGATGAAACAAGCAACGATGAACAACGCAATAAATGAAATTAAAAGTACTCTAGATAGGATCAATAGCAGAATACCTGAGGCAGAAGAACGGATAAGTGACCTGGAAGATAAAGTAGTGGAAATAACGACTGCAGAGCAGAATAAAGAAAAAAGAATGAAAAGAACTGAGGACAGTCTCAGAGACCTCTGGGACAACATGAAATGCACCAACATTCGAATTATAGGGGTTCCAGAAGAAGAAGAAAAAAAGAAAGGGACTGAGAAAATATTTGAAGAGATTATAGTTGAAAACTTCCCTTATATGGGAAAGGAAATAGTTACTCAAGTCCAGGAAGCACAGAGAGTCCCATACAGGATAAATACAAGGAGAAATACGCCAAGACACATATTAATCAAACTGTCAAAAATTAAATACAAAGAAAGCATATTAAAAGCAGCAAGGGAAAAACAACAAATAACACACAAGGGAATCCCCATAAGGTTAACAGCTGATCTCTCAGCAGAAACCCTACAAGCCAGAAGGGAGTGGCAGGACATACTCAAAGTGATGAAGGAGAAAAACCTGCAACCAAGACTACTCTACCCAGCAAGGATCTCATTCAGATTTGATGGAGAAATTAAAACCTTTACAGACAAGCAAAAGCTGAGAGAGTTCAGCACCACCAAACCAGCTTTACAACAAATGCTAAAGGAACTTCTCTAGATAAGAAATGCAAGAGAAGGAAACGACCTATAATAACGAACCCAAAACAATATAGAAAATGGGAATAGGAACATACATATCGATAATTACCTTAAATGTAAATGGACTAAATGCTCCCACCAAAAGACACAGATTGGCTAAATGGATACAAAAACAAGACCCTTATATATGTTGTCTACAAGAGACCCACCTCAGACCTAGAGACACATACAGACTGAAAGTAAGGGGATGGAAAAAGATATTCCATGCAAATGGAAACCAAAAGAAAGCTGGAGTAGCAATTCTCATATCAGACAAAATAGACTTTAAAATAAGGACTATTAAAAGGGATAAAGAAGGACACTACATAATGATCAAGGGATCGATCCAAGAAGATATAACAATTGTAAATATTTATGCACTCAACATAGGAGCACCTCAATACATAAGGCAAATACTAACAGCCATAAAAGGGCAAATTGACAGTAACACATTCATAGTAGGGGACTTTAAGACCCCACTTTCACCCATGGACAGATCATCCAAAATGAAAATAAATAAGGAAACACAAGCTTTAAATAATACATTAAACAAGATGGACTTAATTGATATTTATAGAACACTCCATCCAAAAACAACAGAATACACATTTTTCTCAAGTGCTCATGGAACATTCTCCAGGATAGATCATATCGTGGGTCACAAATCAAGCCTTGGTAAATTTAAGAAAATTGAAATTGTATCAAGTATCTTTTCTGACCACAACGCCATGAGACTAGATATCAATTACAGGAAAAGATCTGTAAAATATACAAACACATGGAGGCTAAACAATACACTACTTAATAATGAAGTGATCACGGAAGAAATCAAAGAGGAAATAAAAAAATACCTAGAAACAAATGACAATGGAGACACAACGACCCAAAACCTATGGGATGCAGCAAAAGCAGTTCTAAGGGGGAAGTTTATAGCAATACAAGCCCACCTTAAGAAGCAGGAAACATCTCGAATAAACAACCTAACCTTGCACCTCAAGCAATTAGAGAAAGAAGAACAAAAAAGCCCCAAAGCTAGCAGGAGGAAAGAAATCATAAAAATCAGATCAGAAATAAATGAAAAAGAAATGAAGGAAACGATAGCAAAGATCAATAAAACTAAAAGCTGGTTCTTTGAGAAGATAAACAAAATAGATAAAACACTAGCCAGACTCATCAAGAAAAAAAGGGAGAAGACTCAAATCAATAGAATTAGTAATGAAAAAGGAGAAGTAACAACTGACACTGCAGAAATAAAAAAAATCATGAGAGATTACTACAAGCAACTCTATGCCAATAAAATGGACAATCTGGAAGAAATGGACAAATTCTTAGAAATGCACAACCTGCCAAGGCTGAATCAGGAGGAAATAGAAAATATGAACAGACCAATCACAAGCACTGAAATTGAAACCGTGATTAAAAATCTTCCAACAAACAAAAGCCCAGGACCAGATGGCTTCACAGGTGAATTCTATCAAACGTTTAGAGAAGAGCTAACACCTATCTTTCTCGAACTCTTCCAAAATATAGCAGAGGGAGGAACACTCCCAAATTCCTTCTACGAGGCCACCATCACCTTGATACCAAAACCAGACAAGGATGTCACAAAGAAAGAAAACTACAGGCCAATATCACTGATGAACATAGATGCAAAAATCCTCAACAAAATACTAGCAAACAGAATCCAACAGCACATTAAAAGGATCATACACCATGATCAAGTGGGGTTTATTCCAGGAATGCAAGGATTCTTCAATATATGCAAATCTATCAATGTGATAAACCATATTAACAAATTGAAGGAGAAAAACCATATGATCATCTCAATAGATGCAGAGAAAGCTTTCGACAAAATTCAACACCCATTTATGATAAAAACCCTCCAGAAAGTAGGCATAGAGGGAACTTTCCTCAACATAATAAAGGCCATATATGACAAGCCCACAGCAAACATCATCCTCAATGGTGAAAAACTGAAAGCATTTCCACTAAGATCAGGAATAAGACAAGGTTGCCCACTCTCACCACTCTTATTCAACATAGTTTTGGAAGTTTTAGCCACAGCAATCAGAGAAGAAAAGGAAATAAAAGGAATCCAAATCGGAAAAGAAGAAGTAAAGCTGTCACTGTTTGCAGATGACATGATACTATACATAGAGAATCCTAAAGATGCTACCAGAAAACTACTAGAGCAAATCAATGAATTTGGTAAAGTACCAGGATACAAAATTAATGCACAGAAATCTCTGGCATTCCTATATACTAATGATGAAAAATCTGAAAGTGAAATCAAGAAAACACTCCCATTTACCATTGCAACAAAAAGAATAAAGTATCTAGGAATAAACCTACCTAAGGATACAAAAGACCTGTATGCAGAAAATTATAAGACACTGATGAAAGAAATTAAAGATGATACAAATAGATGGAGAGATATACCATGTTCTTGGATGGGAAGAATCAACACTGTGAAAATGACTCTACTACCCAAAGCAATCTACAGATTCAATGCAATCCCTATCAAACTACCACTGGCATTTTTCAGAGAACTAGAACAAAAAATTTCACAATTTGTATGGAAACACAAAAGACCCTGAATAGCCAAAGCAATCTTGAGAACGAAAAAAGGAGCTGGAGGAATCAGGCTCCCTGACTTCAGACTATACTACAAAGCAACAGTAATCAAGACAGTATGGTACTGGCACAAAAACAGAAAGAGAGATCAGTGGAACAGGATAGAAAGCCCAGAGATAAACCCACGCACCTATGGACACCTTATCTTTGATAAAGGAGGCAGGAATGTACAGTGGAGAAAGGACAGCCTCTTCAATAAATGGTGCTGGGGGCTTCCCTGGTGGCGCAGCGGTTGAGAGTCTGCCTGCTGATGCAGGGGGCGCGGGTTCGTGCCCCGGTCCGGGAAGATCCCACGTGCTGTGGAGCGGCTGGGCCCGTGAGCCATGGCCGCTGGGCCTGCGCGTCCGGAGCCTGTGCTCCGCAACGGGAGAGGCCAAAACAGTGAGAGGCCCGCATGCCGCAAAAAAAAAAATAAATAAAAAAAAAATAAATGGTGCTGGAAAAACTGGACAGGTACATGTGAAAGTATGATATTAGATCACTCCCTAACACCATACACAAAAATAAGCTCAAAATGGATTAAAGACCTAAATGTAAGGCCAGAAACTATCAAACTCTTAGAGGAAAACATAGGAAGAACACTGTATGATATAAATCACAGCAAGATCCTTTCTGACCCACCTCCTAGAGTAATGGAAATAAAAACAAAAATAAACAAATGGGACCTAATGAAACTTCAAAGCTTTTGCACAGCAAAGGAAACCATAATCAAGACCAAAAGACAACCCTCAGAATGGGAGAAAACATTTGCAAATGAAGCAACTGACAAAGGATTAATCTCCAAAATTTACAAGCAGCTCATGCAGCTCAATAACAAAAAAACAAACAACCCCATCCAAAAATGGGCAGAGGACCTAAACAGACATTTCTCCAAAGAAGATATAAAGAATGCCAACAAACACATCAAAGAATGCTCAACATCATTAATCATTAGAGAAATGCAAATCAAAACTACAATGAGATATCATCTCACACCAGTCAGAATGGCCATCATCAAAAAATCTAGAAACAATACATGCTGGAGAGGGTGTGGAGAAAAGGGTACACTCTTGCACTGCTGGTGGGAATGTGAATTGGTTCAGCCACTATGGAGAACAGTATGGAGGTTCCTTAAAAAACTACAAATAGAATTACCATATGACCCAGCAATCCCACTACTGGGCATATACCCTGAGAAAACCAAAATTCAAAAAGAGTCATGTACCAAAATGTTCATTGCAGCTCTATTTACAATAGCCCGGAGATGGAAACAACCTAAGCGCCCATCATCGGATGAATGGATAAAGAAGATGTGGCACATATACACAATGGAATATTACTCAGCCTTAAAAAGAAATGAAATTGAGCTATTTGTAATGAGATGGATAGACCTAGAGTCTGTCATACAGAGTGAAGTAAGTCAGAAAGAAAAAGACAAATACCGTATGCTAACACATATATATGGAATTTAAGGGAAAAAAATGTCATGAAGAACCTAGGGGTAAGATAGGAATAAAGACGCAGACCTACTGGAGAACGGACTTGAGGATATGGGGAGCGGGAAGGGTGAGTTTTGACAGGGCGAGAGAGAGTCATGGACATATACACACTAACAAACGTAGTAAGGTAGATAGCTGGGGGGAAGCAGCCGCAAGGCACAGGGATATTAGCTCGGTGCTTTGTGACAGCCTGGAAGTGTGGGATGGGGAGAGTGGGAGGGAGGGAGACGCAAGAGGGAAGACTTATGGGAACATATGTATATGTATAGCTGATTCACTTTGTTATAAAGCAGAAACTAACACACCATTGTAAAGCAATTATACCCCAATAAAGATGTTAAAAAAAAAAAAAAAAACAAGTATTACTATGAAGGCAATAAACAGTATGAAATGATAAAAAAAAAAAAAATAGCCCAGAGATGGAAACAACCTAAGCGCCCATCATCGGATGAATGGATAAAGAAGATGTGGCACATATACACAATGGAATATTACTCAGCCTTAAAAAGAAATGAAATTGAGTTATTTGTAATGAGATGGATAGACCTAGAGTCTGTCATACAGAGTGAAGTAAGTCAGAAAGAAAAAGACAAATACCGTATGCTAACACATATGTATGGAATTTAAAGGAAAAAAATGTCATGAAGAACCTAGGGATAAGACAGGAATAGAGGCGCAGACCTACTGGAGAACGGACTTGAGGATATGGGGAGGGGGAAGAGTGAGCTTTGACCAGGCGAGAGAGAGTCATGGACATATACACACTAACAAACGTAGTAAGGTAGATAGCTAGGGGGAAGCAGCCGCAAGGCACAGGGATATTAGCTCGGGGCTTTGGGACAGCCTGGAGGGGTGGGAGGGGGAGAGTGGGAGGGAGGGAGACTCAAGAGGGAAGACACATGGGAGCATATGTATATGTATAGCTGATTCACTTTGTTGTAGGGCAGAGGCTGACACACCATTGTGGAGCAATTGTACTCCAATAAAGATGTTAAAAAAAAAAAAAAAAGAAGCAGCGGATTAAAGCTTCACAATCAACTTGATGTTTCCTGCATCTGTACAATACATGAATAGACAACAAGTTGAGTAGGTGGACATTTTTTTCTTTTTTTTTTTCCTTTGAGAAAAAAAAATTTCTTAATAATTATTTTTTATTTTTATTATTTTATTTTACTTTATCTTCTTTCTTTCCTTCGTTAACTCCTTCCTTCCTTCTATCCTTCCTCCCTCTCTCCCTCCCTCCCTCCTTTCTTTCTTTATTTCTTCCTTTCGTTCATTCTTTCTTTCTACTTATTTTCCCTTTTACTCTGAGCCGTGTGAATGAAAGGCTCTTGGTGCTGCAGCCAGCAGTCAGTGCTTTGCCTCTGAGGTGGGAGAGCCAACTTCAGGACACTGGTCCACAAGAGCCCTCCCAGATCCACATAATATCAAATGGCGAAACTCTCCCAGAATTCTCTATCACAACACCAGCACCCAGCTTCACTCAACGACCAGCAAACTACAGTGCTGGACACCATATGCCAAACACCTAGAAGGACAGGAACACAACCCCACCCATTAACAGAGAGGCTGCCTAAAATCATAATAAGTCCACAGACAACCCAAAACACACCATCAGACGTGGACCTGCCCACGAGAGACACAAGATCCAGCCTCATCCACCAGAACATAGGCACTAGTCCGCTCCACCAAGAAACCTACACAACTCACTGAACCAACTTCAGCCACTGGAGACAGACACCAAAAACAAGGGGAGCTATGAACCTGCAGCCTGCAAAAAGGAGACCCCAAACACAGTAAGATAAGCAAAATGAGAAGACAAAAAAAACACAGCACATGAAGGAGCAAGATAAAAACCCAGCAGACCTAATAAATGAAGAGGAAATAGGCAGTCTACCTGAAAAAGAATTCAGAATAATGATTGTAAATATGATACAAAATCTTCGAAAGAGAATAGACAAAATGCAAGAAACATTTAACAAGGACCTAGAAGAACTAAACGTGAAACAAGCAACGATGAACAACACAATAAATGAAATTAAAAATACTCTAGATGGGATCAGTAGCAGAATAACTGAGGCAGAAGAACGGATAAGTGACCTGGAAGATAAAATAGTGGAAATAACTACTGCAGAGAAGAATAAAGAAAAAAGAATGAAAAGAACTGAAGACAGTCTCAGAGGCCTCTGGGACCACATTAAATGCAACAACATTCGAATTATTGAGGTTCCAGAAGAAGAAGGGGAAAAGAAAGGGACTGAGCAAATATTTGAAGAGATTATAGTTGAAAACTTCCCTAACATGGGAAAGGAAATAGTTATTCAAGTCCAGGAAGCACAGAGAGTCCCATACAGGATAAATCCAAGGACAAATACACCACAACACATATTAATCACACTGTCACAAAAAAAAATTTAACATCTGTATTGGAGTATAATTGCTTTACAATGGTGTGTTAGTTTCTGTTTTATAACAAAGTCAATCAGTTATACATATACATATGTTCCCATATCTCTTCCCTGTTGCATCTCCCTCCCTCCCACCCTCCCTATCCCACCCCTCCAGGCGGTCACAAAGCACCGAGATGATGTCCCTGTGCTATGCAGCTGCTTCCCACTAGCTATCTGCCTTACATTTGGTAGTGTATATATGTCCATGCCTCTCCCTTGCTTTGTCACAGCTTACCTTTCCCCCTCCCCATATCCAAAGGTCCATTCTCTAGTAGGTCTGTGTCTTTATTCCTGTCTTACCCTTAGGTTCTTCATGACATTTTTTTCTTAAATTCCATATATATGTGTTAGCATATGGTATTTATCTTTCTCTTTCTTACTTACGTCACTCTGTATGACAGACTCTAGGTCTATCCACCTCATTACAAATAGCTCAATTTCGTTTCTTTTTACGGCTGAGCAATATTCCATTGTATATATGTGCCACACCTTCTTTATCCATTCATCTGATGATGGGCATTTAGGTTGTTTCCATCTCCGGGCTATTGTAAATAGAGCTGCAATGAACATTTTGGTACATGATTCTTTTTCAATTACGCTTTTCTCAGGGTATACGCCCAGTAGTGGGAATCCTGGGTCATATTGTAGTTCTATTTGTAGTTTTTTAAGTAATCTCCACACTGTTCTCCACAGTGGCTGTATCAACTTACATTCCCACCGACAGTGCATGAGGGTTCCCTTTTCTCCACAGCCTCTGCAGCATTTATTGTTTCTAGATTTTTTGGTGATGGCCATTCTGACTGGTGTGAGAAGATATCTCATTGTAGTTTTGATTTGCATTTCTTTAATGATTAATAGAGTCGAGCATTCTTTCATGTGCCTGTTGGCAGTCTGGATATCTTCTTTGGACGAATGTGTATTTAGGTCTTCTGCCCATTTTTGGATTTGGTTGTTTGATTTTTGATATTGAGCTGCATGAGCTGATTATAAATTTTGGTGATTAATCCTTTGTCAGTTGCTTCATTTAAAAATATTTTCTCCCATTCTGAGGGTTGTCTTTTGGCCTTGCTTATGGTTTCCTTTGCTGTGCAAAAGCTTTGAAGTTTCATTAGGTCCCATTTCTTTATTTTTGTTTTTATTTCCATTTCTCTAGGAGGTGGGTCAAAAAGAATATTGCTGTGATTTATGTCATACAGTGTTCTGCCTATGATTTCCTCTAAGAATTTGATATTTTCCGGCTTTATATTTAGGTGTTTAATCCATTGTGAGCTTATTTTGTGTATGGTGTTAGGGAGTGATTTAATCTCATACTCCTACATGTACCTCTCCAGTTTGCCCAGAACCATTTACTGAAGAGGCTGTCCTTTCTCGACTGTACATTCCTGTCTACTTTATCAAAGATAAGGTGACCATATGTGCCTGGATTTATCTCTGGGCTTTCTATCCTGTTCCATTGATCTATCTTTCTGTTTGTGTGCCAGTACCATACTGTCTGGATTACTGTAGATTTGTAGTATAGTCTGAAGTCAGGGAGACTGATATCTCCAGCTCCGTTTTTCATTCTCAAGATTGCTTTGGCTATTCGGGGTCTTTTGTATTTCCATGCAAATTGTCAAATTTTTGTTCTACTTCTGTGAAAAATACCTGTGGTAATTTGCTAGGGATTACATTGAATCTGTAGATTGCTTTGGGTAATACAGTTATTTTCACATTGTTGATTCTTCCAATCCAAGAACATAATATATCTCTCCATCTATTTCTACCATCTTTAATTTCTTTCATCAGTCTCTTATAATTTTCTGCATACAGGTCTTTTGTCTCCTTAGGTAAGTTTATTCCTAGATATTGTATTCTTTTTTTTTTTTTTGATATTGTATTCTTTTTGTTGCAATGGGAAATGGGAATGTTTTCTTGATTTCACTTCCAGATTTTTCATCATTAGTATATAGGAATGCCATAGATTTCTGTGCATTAATTTTGTATCCTGCTTGTTTACCAAATTCATTGATTAGTTCTAGTAGTTTTCTGGTAGCATCTTTAGGATTCTCTATGTATAATATCATGTCATCTGCCAACAGTGACTGCTTTACTTCTTCTTTTTTCATTTGGATTCATTTCATTTCCATTGGTTTTCTGATTGCTGAGGCTAAAACTTCCAAAACTATATTGAATAAGAGTGGTGAGAGTGGGCAAACTTGTCTTGTTCCTGATCTTAGTGGAAATGCTTTCAGGTTTTCCCCATTGAGTACAATGTTGGCTGTGGGTTTGTCATATATGGCCTTTATTATGTTGAGGAAAGTTCCCTCTATGCCTACTTTCTGCAGGGTTTTTATCATTAATGGGTGTTGAATTTTGTTGAAATCTTTCTCTGCATCTATTCAGATGATCATATGTTTCTTCTCCTTCAATTTGTTAATATGGTTTATCACACTGATTGTGTTGCGTATATTGAGGAATCCTTGCATTCCTAGAATAAACCACACTTGCTCATGGTGTATGATCCTTTTAATGTGCTGTTCGAATCTGTTTGTTAGTATTTTGTTGAGGATTTCTGCATCTATGTTCATCAGTGATATTGGCCTGTAGTTTTCTTTCTTTGCGACATCCTTGTCTGTTTTTGGTATCAAGGTGATGTTGGCCTTGTAGAATGAGTTTGGGACTGTTCCTCCTTCTGCTGTATTTTGGAAGAATTTGAGAAGTATAGGTGTTAGCTCTTCTCTACATGTTTGATACAATTTGCCTGTGAAGCCTTCTGGTCCTGGGCTTTTGTCTGTTGGAAGAGTTTTAATCACAGTTTCAATTTCAGTGCTTGTGATTGGTCTGTTCATATTTTCTATTTCTTCCTGATTCAGTCTTGGCAGGCTGTGCATATCTAAGAATTTGTCCATTTCCTCCAGATTGTCCATTTTATTGGCATAGAGTTGCTTGTAGTAATCTCTAATGATCTTTTGTATTTCTGCAGTGTCACTTGTTACTTCTCCTTTTTTATTTCTAATTCTATTGATTTGAGTCTTCTCCCTTTTTTTCTTGATGAGCCCGCCTAATGGTATATCAATTTTCTTTCTCCTCTCAAGGAAGCAGCTTTTAGTTTTATTTATCTTTGCTATCCTTTCCTTCATTGCTTTTTCATTTATTTCTGATCTGATTTTTATTATTTCTTTCCTTCTGCTAACTTTAGTGTTTTTTTGTTCTTCATTCTCTAATTGCTTTAGGTGCAAGCTTAGGTTGTTTATTCCAGATATTTCCTGTTTCTTAAGGTAGGATTGTATTGCTATAAACTTCCCTCTTAGAATTGCTTTTGCTGCATCCCATAGATTTTGGGTCGTCTTGTCTCCATTGTCATTTTTTTCTAGGTACTTTTTGATTTCCTCTTTTATTTCTTCAGTGATCAACTCGTTATTAAGTAGTGTACAGTTTAACCTCCCATGTGTTTGTATTTTTTACAAATATTCTCCTATAATTGATATCTAGTCTCATTGCATTGTGGTTGGAAAAGATACTTCAAACAATTTCAATTTTCTTAAATTAACCAAGGCTTGACTCGTGACCCAAGATATGATCAATCCTGGAGAATTTTCCATGAGCAGTTGAGAGAAATGTGTATTCTGTTTTTTTTGGATGGAATGTCTTATAAATATCAATTAAGTCCATCTTGTTTAATGTATCACTTAAAGCTTGTGTTTCCTTATTTATTTTCATTTTGGATGATCTGTCCATGGGTGAAAGTGGGGTGTTAAAGTCCCCTACTATGTATGGGTTACTGTCAATTGCCCCTTTTATGGCTGTTAGTATTTGCCTTATGTATTGAGGTGCTCCTATGTTGGGTGCATAAATATTTACAATTGTTATATCTTCTTGGATTGATCCCTTGATCATTATGTAGTGTCCTTCTTTGTCTCTTCTAATAGTCTTTATTTTGAAGGCTATTTTGTCTGATATGAGAATTGCTACTCCAGCTTTCTTTTGGTTTCCATTTGCATGGAATATGTATTCACATCCCCTTACTTTCAGTCTGTATGTGTCTCTAGTTCTGAAATGCGTCTCTTGTAGACAGCAAATATATGGGTCTTGCACTTGTATCCATTCAGCCAATCTGTGTCTTTTGCTGGGAGCATTTAGTCCATTTACATTTAAGGTAAATATGTATGCTCCTATTCCCATATTCCTAATTGTTTTGGGTTCGTTATTGTAGGACTTTTCGTTCACTTGTGCTTCTTGCCTAGAGAAGTTCCTTTAGCAGTTGTTGTAAAGCTGTTTTGGTGGTGATGAACTCTCTCAGCTTTTGCTTGTCTGTAAATGTCTTAATTTCTCCATCAAATCTAAATGAGATCCTTGCTGGGTAGAGTAATCTTGGTTGCAGGTTTTTCTCCTTCATTACTTTAAATATGTCCTGCCAGTCCCTTCTGTCTTGCAGAGTTTCTGCTGAAGGATCAGCTGTTAACATTATGGGGATTCCCTTGTTTGTTATTTTTGTTTTTCCCTTGCTGCTTTTAATATGTTTTCTTTGTATTTAAATTTTGACAGTTTGATTAATATGTGTCTTGGCGTATTTCTCCTTGTATTTATCCTGTATGGGACTCTCTGTGCTTCCTTGACTTGATTAACTATTTCCTTTCCCATATGAGGGAAGTTTTCAACTATAATCTATTCCGATATCTTCTCAGTCCCTTTGTTTTCCTCTTCTTCTTCTGGAACCCCTATAATTAGAATGTTGGTGCGTTTAATGTTGTCCCAGAAGTCTCTGAGACTGTCCTCAGTTCTTTTCATTCTTTTTTCTTTATTCTGCTCTGCAGTAGTTATTTCCACTATTTTATATTCCAGGTCACTTATCCGTTCTTCTGCCTCAGTTATTTTGCTATTGATCCCATCTAGAGTATTTTTAATTTCATTTATTGTGTTGTTCATTGTTATTTGTTTCATCTTTAGTTCTTCTAGGTCCTTGTTAAATGTTTCTTGCATTTTGTCCATTTTATATCCAAGATTTTGTATCATCTTTACTATCATTATTCTGAATTATTTTTCAGGTAGACTGCCTATTTCCTCTTCATTTGTTAGGTCTGGTGGGTTTTTATCTTGCTTCTTCATCTGCTGTTTTTTTTTTTTTTGTCTTCTCATTTTGCTTATCTTACTGTGTTTGGGGTCTCCTTTTTGCAGGCTGCAGGCTCATAGTTCCCGTTGATTTTGTTGTCTGTCCCCAGTGGCTAATGTTGGTTCAGTGGGTTGTGTAGGCTTCATGGGAAGGGTACTAGTGCCTGTGTTCTTGTGGATGATGCTGGATCTTGTCTTTCTGGTGGACAGGTCCACATCTTCTGTTGTGTTTTGGGGTGTCTGTGGACTTATTAAGATTTTAGGCTGCCTCTCTGCTAATGGGTGGGGTTGTGTTCCTCTCTTGGTAGTTGTTTGGCATAGGATGTCCAGCACTGTAGGTTGCTCGTCATTGAGTGAAGCTGGGTGCTGGTGTTGTGATGGAGATCTCTGGGAGATTTTTGCCATCTGATATTATGTTGCACTGGGAGGTCTTTTGTGGACCAGTGTCCTGAAGATGACTCTCCCATCTTAGAGACACAGCACTGACTCCTAGCTGCAACACCAAGAGCCTTTCATCCACATGGCTCAGAAGAAATGGTAGAAAAAGTAGAAAGAAAGAAAGAGAGAGAGAGAGAGAGAGAGAGAGAGAGAAAGAAAAAAGAAAGAATGAATGAAAGGAGGGAGGGTGGGATGGAGGAAAGAAGGAAGCAGGGAAGGAAAGAAGGAAAAAAAGAAAGAAGATAAAGTAAAATAACGTAAAGTAAGATAAAATATAATAAAGTTATTAAAATAAAAAAATTATTAAGAAAAATTGAGGAAAAAAACGGATGGTTACAACCCTAGGACAAATGGTGGAGGCTATACAGCATAAATCATGCTCTCAAAGTCCACTTCATCAATTTGTGATGATTCGTTTTCTATTCATGTATTCCACAGACATCAAGTTGATTGTGGAGTTTTAATCCACTGCTTCTGAGGCTGCTGGGGGAGATTTCCCTATCTCTTCTTTGTTCTCACATGCCCCAGGGGCTCAGTTACAGATTTGGCCCCGCCTCTGCATGTAGGTCACCGGCGGGCGTCTCTTCTTTGCTCAGACAGGACAGAGTTAAAGGAGACGCTGATTCGGGGCCTCTGGCTCACTCAGGCCGGGGGGGGGGGGAGGGAGGGGCATGGAGTGCGGGGTGAGCCTGTGGCGGCAGAGGCCGGCAAGACATTGCACCAGCCTGAGGCATGACGTGCATTCTCCAGCAGAAGTTATCCCTGGATCCTGGGACACTGGCAGTAGTGGGCTGGACAGGCTACCCGGAAGGGGGGTGTACAGTAACCTGTGTTCACACACAGGCTTCTTGGTGGCGGCAGCAGCAGCCTCAGCATGTCATGCCGGTCTCTGGTGTCCGTGCTTTTAGCCGCGCCTCGTGCCTATCTCTGGAGCTTCTTTAAGCAGTGCTCTTAATCCCCTCTCCTCACGCACCAGGAAACAAAGAGGGAAGCAAAAGTCTCTTCCTTCTTCTGCAGCTGCAGACCTTTTCCCGGACTCGCTCCCGGCTAGCCGTGGTGCACTAACCCCCTGCAGGCTGTGTTCACGCCACTAACCCCAATCTCCTCCTAGTGCTCCAACTGAAGCCAAAGCTTCAACTCCCAGCCCTGCTCACCCCGTCAGGTGAGCAGACAAGCCTCTCGAGCTGGTGATGCCAGTCGGCCCTGATCCTCTCTGCGGGAACCTCTCCACTTTGCCCCCCACACCCATGTTGCTGTGCTATACTCTGTGGCTCCAAAGCATTCCCCCTCCACCACCTGCAGTCTCCGCCCATGAAGGGGCTTCCTAGTGTGTGGAAACCTTTGCTCCTTCACAGCTCCCTCCCACTGGTGCAGGTCCCATCCCTATTCTTTTGTCTCTGTTTATTCTTTTTTCTTCTGCCCTACCCAGGTATGTGGGGAGTTCTTGCCTTTTGGGAGGTCTGAGGTCTTCTGCCAGCGTTCAGTAGGTGTTCTGTAGGAGTTGTTCCACGTGTAGATGTATTTTTGGTGTATCTATGGGGAGAAAAGTGATCTCCGCATCTTACTCTTCTGCCATCTTCCCGGAAGCGCACTAGCTGTCGAAAATTAAATACAAAGAAAACATATTAAAAGCAGCAAGGGAAAAACAGCAAATAAACACAAAAGGGAATCCCCATAAGATTAACAGTGGATCCTTCAGCAGAAACCCTGCAAGGCAGAAGGGAGTGGCAGGACATATTTAAAGTGATGAAGGAGAAAAACCTGCAACAATGATTACTCTACCCAGCAAAGAATTCATTCAGACTTGATGGAGAAATTAAAAACTTTACAGACAAGCAAAAGCTGAGAGAGTTCAGCACTATGAAACCAGCTTTACAACAAATGCCATATAAACTTCTCTAGGCAAGAAACACAAGAGGAGGAGAAGACCTACAATAACGAACCAAAAACAATTAAGAAAATGGGAATAGGAACATACATATCGATAATTACCTTAAATGTAAATGGACTAAGTGTTCCCACCAAAAGAAACAGATTGGCTGAATGGATACAAAAAGCAGACCCATATATATGCTGTCTACAAGAGGACCTCTTCAGACATAGAGACACATAGGGACTGCAAGTAAGGGGATGTGAAAACATATTCCATGCAAATGGAAACTAAAAGAAAGCTCGAGTAGCAATTCTCATATCAGAAAAAATAAACTTTAAAATAAAGACTATTAGAAGAGACAAAGAAGGACACTACATAATGATCAATGGATTGATCCAAGAAAGAGGCATAACAATTGTAAATATTTATGCACCCGACATAGAAGCACCTCAATACATAAGGCAAATACTAACACCCATAAAAGGGGCAATCGATAGTAACCCATTCATAGTAGGGAATTTTAACACCCCACTTTCACCAACGGACAGATCATCCAAAATGAAAATAAATAAGGAAACACAAGCTTTAAATGATCCAGTAAACAAGATAGACTTAATTGATATTTATATGACATTCCATCCAAAGACAACAGAAATATCATTTTTCTCAACTGCTCATGGAACATTCTCCAGGACATATCATATCGTGGGTCACAACTCAAGCCTTGGTAAACTTAAGAAAATTGAAATTGTATCAAGTATCTTTTCTGACCACAACGCCATGAGAATAGATATCAATTACAGGAAAAGATCTGTAAAAAATACAAACACATGGAGGCTAAACAATACACTACTAAATAATGAATTGATCACTGAAGAAATCAAAGGGGAAATAAAAAAATACCTAGAAACAAATGACAATGGAGACACGACAGCCCTAAACCTATGGGATGCAGCAAAAGCAGTTCTAAGGAGGAAGCTTATAGCAATACAAGCCCACCTTAAGAAGCAGGAAACATCTCGAATAAACAACCTAACCTTGCACCTCAAGCAATTAGAGAAAGAAGAAAAAAAAAAACCCAAAGCTGGCAGAAGGAAAGAAATCATAAAAATCAGATCAGAAATAAATGAAAAAGAAATGAAGGAAATGATAGCAAAGATCAATAAAACTAAAAGCTGGTTCTTTGAGAAGATAAACAAAATAGATAAACCACTAGCCAGACTCATCAAGAAAAAAAGAGAGAAGACTCAAATCAATAGAATTAGAAATGAAAAAGGCGAAGTAACAACTGACACTGCGGAAATAAAAAAAACATGAGAGATTACTACAAGCAACTCTATGCCAATAAAATGGACAATCTGGAGGAAATGGACAAATTCATAGAAATGCACAACCTGCCAAGACTGAATCAGGAAGAAATAGAAAATATGAACAGACCAATCACAAGCACTGAAATTGAAACTGTGATTAAAAATCTTCCAACAAACAAAAGCCCAGGACCAGATGGCTTCACAGGTGAATTCTATCAAACGTTTAGAGAAGAGCTAACACCTATCCTTCTGAAAATCTTCCAAAATATAGCACATTCAGGAACACTCCCAAACTCAGTCTACGAGGCCACCATCACCTTGATACCAAAACCAGACAAGGATGTCACAAGGAAAGAAAACTACAGGCCAATATCACTGATGAACATAGATGCAAAAATCCTCAACAAAATACTAGCAAACAGAATCCAACAGCACATTAAAAGGATCATGCACCATGATGAAGTGGGGTTTATTCCAGGACTGCAAGGATTCTTCAATATGCGCAAATCTATCAATATGATAAACCATATTAACAAATTGAAGGAGAAAAACCATATGATCATCTCAATAGATGCAGAGAAAGCTTTCGACAAAATTCAACACCCATTTATGATAAAAACCCTCCAGAAAGTAGGCATAGAGGGAACTTTCCTAAACATAATAAAGACCATATATGACAAGCCCACAGCAAACATCATCCTCAATGGTGAAAAC
This sequence comes from Phocoena sinus, assembly GCF_008692025.1. NCBI lineage: Eukaryota > Metazoa > Chordata > Mammalia > Artiodactyla > Phocoenidae > Phocoena > Phocoena sinus. Next base: position 50,104,450 of record NC_045784.1, on the reverse strand, counting down.
AAGAAAGCATTTTCACTAAGATCAGGAAAAAGACAAGGTTGCCCACTCTCACCACTCTTATTCAACATAGTTTTGGAAGTTTTAGCCACAGCAATCAGAGAAGAAAAGGAAATAAAAGGAATCCAAATCGGAAAAGAAGAAATAAAGCTGTCACTGTTTGCAGATGACATGATACTATACATAGAGAATCCTAAAGATGCTACCAGAAAACTACTAGAGCTAATCAATGAATTTGGTAAAGTAGCAGGATACAAAATTAATGCACAGAAATCTCTGGCATTCCTATATACTAATGATGAAAAATCTGAAAGTGAAATCAAGAAAACATTCCCATTTACCATTGCAACAAAAAGAATAAAATATCTAGGAATAAACCTACCTAAGGAGACAAAAGACCTGTATGCAGAAAATTATAAGACACTGATGAAAGAAATTAAAGATGATACAAATAGATGGAGAGATATACCATGTTCTTGGATGGGAAGTATCAATATTGTGAAAATGACTCTACTACCCAAAGCAATCTACAGATTCAATGCAATCCATATCAAACTACCACTGGCATTTTTCACAGAACTAGAGCAAAAAATGTTGCAATTTGTATGGAAAGACAAAAGACCCTGAATAGCCAAAGCAATCTTGAGAACGAAAAAAGGAGCTGGAGGAATCAGGCTCCTTGACTTCAGACTATACTACAAAGCTACAGTAATCATGACAGTATGGTACTGGCACAAAAACAGAAAGATAGATCAATGGAACAGGATAGAAAGCCCAGAGATAAACCCATGCACATATGGACACCTTATCTTTGACAAAGGTGGCAGGAATGTACAGTGGAGAAAGGACAGCCTCTTCAATAAATGGTGCTGGGAAAACTGGACAGGTACATGTAAAAGTATGAGATTAGATCACTCCCTAACATCATACACAAAAATAAGCTCAAAATGGATTAAAGACCTAAATTTAAGGCCAGAAACTATCAAACTCTTAGAAGAAAACATAGGAAGAACACTCTATGACATAAATCACAGCAAGATCCTTTCTGACCCACCTCCTAGAGTAATGGAAATAAAAACAAAAATAAACAAATGGGACCTAATGAAACTTCAAAGCTTTTGCACAGCAAAGGAAACCATAATCAAGACCAAAAGACAACCCTCAGAATGAGAGAAAACATTTTCAAATGAAGCAACTGACAAAGGATTAATCTCAAAAATTTATAAGCAGCTCATGCAGCTCAATAACAAAAAACAAACAACCCCATCCAAAAATGGGCAGAAGACCTAAACAGATATTTCTCCAAAGAAGATATACAGAATGCCAACAAACACATGACAGAATGCTCAACATCATTAATCATTAGAGAAATGTAAATCAAAACTACAATGAGATATCATCTCATACCAGTCAGAATGGCCATCATCAAAAAATCTATAAACAATAAAAGCTGGAGAGGGTGTGGAGAAAAGGGGACACTCTTGCACTGCTGGTGGGAATGTGAATTGGTTCAGCCACTATGGAGAACAGTATGGAGGTTCCTTAAAAAACTACAAATAGAATTACCATATGACCCAGCAATCCCACTACTGGACATATACCCTGAGAAAACCAAAATTCAAAAAGAGTCATGTACCAAAATGTTCATTGCAGCTCTATTTACAATAGCCCGGAGATGGAAAGAACCTAAGCGCCCATCATTGGACGAATGGATAAAGAAGATGTGGCACATATATACAATGAAATATTACTCAGCCTTAAAAAGAAATGAAGTTCAGTTATTTGTAATGAGATGGATAGACCTAGAGTCTGTCATACAGAGTGAAGTAAGTCAGAAAGAAAAAGACAAATACCATATGCTAACACATATATATGGAATTTAAGGAAAAAAATGTCATGAAGAACCTAGTGGTAAGACAGGAATAAAGACGCAGACCTACTGGAGAACGGACTTGAGGATATGGGGAGGGGGAAGGGTGAGTTTTGACAGGGCGAGAGAGAGTCATGGACATATACACACTAACAAACGTAGTAAGGTAGATAGCTAGGGGGAAGCAGCCGAAAGGCACAGGGATATTAGCTCGGGGCTTTGGGACAGCCTGGAGGGGTGGGATGGGGAGAGTGGGACGGAGGGAGATGTAAGAGGGAAGACATATGGGAACATGTGTACATGTATGGCTGATTCACTTTGTTATAAAGCAGAGACTAACACACCATTGTAAAGCAATTATACCCCAATAAAGATGATAAAAAAAAAAAGCTGCAAATAGAATTACCATATGACCCAGCAATCCCACTACTGGGCATATACCCTGAGAAAACCAAAATTCAAAAAGAGTCATGTACCAAAATGTTCATTGCAGCTCTATTTACAATAGCCCGGAGATGGGAACAACCTAAGCGGCCAGCATCGGATGAATGGATAAAGAAGATGTGGCACATATATACAATGGAATATTACTCAGCCTTAAAAAGAAATGAAACTGAGCTATTTGTAATGAGATGGATAGACCTAGAGTCTGTCATACAGAGTGAAGTAAGTCAGAAAGAAAAAGACAAATACTGTATGCTAACACATATATATGGAATTTAAGGGGGAAAAATGTCATGAAGAACCTAGGGGTAAGACAGGAATAAAGGCGCAGACCTACTGGAGAACGGACTTGAGGATATGGGGAGGGGGAAGGGTGAGTTTTGACAGGGCGAGAGAGAGTCATGGACATATACACACTAACAAACGTAGTAAGGTAGATAGCTAGGGGGAAGTAGCCGTAAGGCACAGGGATATTAGCTCGGTGCTTTGTGACAGCCTGGAGGTGTGGGATAGGGAGAGTGGGAGGGAGGGAGACACAAGAGGGAAGACATATGGGAACATATGTATATGTATAACTGATTCACTTTGTTATAAAGCAGAAACTAACACACTATTGTAAAGCAATTATACCCCGATAAAGATGTTAAAAAAAAAAAAGAAAAGAAAAGGAAAATAATGTCATGAAGAACCTAGGGGTAAGACAGGAATAAAGGCACAGACCTACTAAAGAATGGACTTGAGGTTATTGGGAGTGGGAAGTGTAAGCTGTTACAAAGCGAGAGAGTGGCACGGACATATACTCACTACCAAACGTAAAATAGATAGCTAGTGGGAAACAGCCGTATAGCACAGGGAGATCAGCTCAGTGCTTTGTGACCACCTATAGTGGTGGGATAGGGAGGGTGGGCAGGAGGTAGACGCAAGAGGGAAGAGATATGGGAACATATGTATATGTATAACTTATTCACTTTGTGATAAAGCAGAAACTAGCACACTATTGTAAAGCAATTATACTCCAATAAAGAGGTAAAAAAAAAAGGGAAGCTGGTGATGTTTGCATGTTTGTCTTTTTTTTTTTTTTTAAACATCTTTATTGGGGTATAATTGCTTTACAATGGTGTGTTAGTTTCTGCTTTATAACAAAGTGAATCAGCTATACATATACACGTGTTCCCATATGTCTTCCCTCTTGCGTCTCCCTCCCTCCCACTCTCCCCATCCCACCCTTCCAGGCTGTCACAAAGCACCGAGCTAATATCCCTGTGCCTTGCGGCTGCTTCCCCCCAGCTATCTACCTTACTACGTTTGTTAGTGTGTATATGTCCATGACTCTCTCTCGCCCTGTCAAAACTCACCCTTCCCCCTCCCCATATCCTCAAGTCCGTTCTCCAGTAGGTCTGCGTCTTTATTCCTGTCTTACCCCTACGTTCTTCATGACATTTTTTTCCCTTAAATTCCATATATATGTGTTAGCATACGGTATTTGTCCTTTTCTTTCTGACTTACTTCACTCTGTATGACAGACTCTAGGTCTATCCATCTCATTACAAATAGCTCAATTTCATTTCTTTTTAAGGCTGAGTAACATTCCATTGTGTATATGTGCCACATCTTCTTTATCCATTCATCCGATGATGGGCGCTTAGGTTGTTTCCATCTCCGGGCTATTGTAAATAGAGCTGCAATGAACATTTTGGTACATGACTCTTTTTGAATTTTGGTTTTCTCAGGGTATATGCCCAGTAGTGGGATTGCTGGGTCATATGGTAATTCTATTTGTAGTTTTTTAAGGAACCTCCATACTGTTCTCCATAGTGGCTGAACCATTTCACATTCCCACCAGCAGTGCAAGAGTGTCCCCTTTTCTCCACACCCTCTCCAGCTTTTATTGTTTATAGATTTTTTGATGATGGCCATTCTGACTGGTGTGAGATGATATCTCATTGTAGTTTTGATTTGCATTTCTCTAATGATTAATGATGTTGAGCATTCTTTCATGTGTTTGTTAACATTCTGTATGGCTTCTTTGGAGAAATGTCTATTTAGGTCTTCTGCCCATTTTTGGATGGGGTTGTTTGTTTTTTTGTTATTGAGCTGCATGTGCTGCTTGTAAATTTTGGAGATTAATCCTTTGTCAGTTGCTTCATTTGAAAATGTTTTCTCCCATTCTGAGGGTTGTCTTTTGGTCTTGGTTATGGTTTCCTTTGCTGTGCAAAAGCTTTGAAGTTTCATTAGGTCCCATTTGTTTATTTTTGTTTTTATTTCCATTACTCTAGGAGGTGGGTCAGAAAGGATCTTGCTGTGATGTATGTCATAGAGTGTTCTTCCTATGTTTTCTTCTAAGATTTTGATAGTTTCTGGCCTTAAATTTAGGTCTTTAATCCATTTTGAGCTTATTTTTGTGTATGGTGTTAGGGAGTGATCTAATCTCATACTTTTACATGTACCTGTCCAGTTTTCCCAGCACCATTTATTGAAGAGGCTGTCCTTTCTCCACTGTACATTCCTGCCTCCTTTATCAAAGATAAGGTGTCCATATGTGCGTGGGTTTATCTCTGGGCTTTCTATCCTGTTCCACTGATCTATCTTTCTGTTCTTGTGCCAGTACCATACTGTCTTGATTACTGTTGCTTTGTAATATAGTCTGAAGTCAGGGAGCCTGATTCCTCCAGCTCCGTTTTTCGTTCTCAAGATTGCTTTCGCTATTCGGGGTCTTTTGTGTTTCCATACAAATTGTGAAATTTTTTGTTCTAGTTCTCTGAAAAATGCCAGTGGTAGTTTGATAGGGATTGCATTGAATCTGTAGATTGCTTTGGGTAGTAGAGTCATTTTCACAATGTTGATCCTTCCCATCCAAGAACATGGTATATCTCTCCATCTATTTGTATCATCTTTAATTTCTTTCATCAGTGTCTTATAATTTTCTGCATACAGGTCTTTCTTCTCCTTAGGTAGGTTTATTCCTAGATATTTTATTCTTTTTGTTGCAATGGTAAATGGGAGTGTTTTCTTGATTTCACTTTCAGATGTTTCATCATTGGTATATAGGAATGCCAGAGATTTCTGTGCATTAATTTTGTATCCTGCTACTTTACCAAATTCATTGATTAGCTCTAGTAGTTTTCTGGTAGCATCTTTAGGATTCTCTATGTATAGTATCATGTCATCTGCAAACAGTGACAGCTTTACTTCTTCTTGTCCGATTTGGATTCCTTTTATTTCCTTTTCTTCTCTGATTGCTGTGGCTAAAACTTCCAAAACTATGTTGAATAAGAGTGGTGAGAGTGGGCAACCTTGTCTTCTTCCTGATCTTAGTGGAAATGCTTTCAGGTTTTCACCATTGAGGATGATGTTTGCTGTGGGCTTGTCATATATGGCCTTTATTATGTTGAGGAAAGTTCCCTCTATGCCTACTTTCTGGAGGGTTTTTATCATAAATGGGTGTTGAATTTTGTCGAAAGCTTTCTCTGCATCTATTGAGATGATCATATGGTTTTTCTCCTTCAATTTGTTAATATGGTTTATCATATTGATAGATTTGCGTATATTGAAGAATCCTTGCATTCCTGGAATAAACCCCACTTGATCATGGTGTATGATCCTTTTAATGTGCTGTTCGAATCTGTTTGCTAGTATGTTGTTGAGGATTTTTGCATCTATGTTCATCAGTGATATTGGCCTGTAGTTTTCTTTCTTTGTGACATCCTTGTCTGGTTTTGGTATCAAGGTGATGGTGGCCTCGTAGAAGGAATTTGGGAGTGTTCCTCCCTCTGCTATATTTTGGAAGAGTTCGAGAAGGATAGGTGTTAGCTCTTCTCTAAACGTTTGATAGAATTCACCTGTGAAGCCATCTGGTCCTGGGCTTTTGTTTGTTGGAAGATTTTTAATCACAGTTTCAATTTCAGTGCTTGTGATTGGTCTGTTCATATTTTCTATTTCTTCCTGATTCAGTCTTGGCAGGTTGTGCATTTCTAAGAATTTGTCCATTTCTTCCAGATTGTCCATTTTATTGGCATAGAGTTGTTTGTAGTAATCTCTCATGATTTTTTTTATTTCTGCAGTGTCAGTTGTTACTTCTCCTTTTTCATTTCTAATTCTATTGATTTGAGTCTTCTCCCTTTTTTTCTTGATGAGTCTGGCTAGCGGTTTATCTATTTTGTTTATCTTCTCAAAGAACCAGCTTTTAGTTTTATTGATGTTTGCTATCGTCTCCTTCATTTCTTTTTCATTTATTTCTGATCTGATTTTTATGATTTCTTTCCTTCTGCTAGCTTTGGGGTTTTTTTTTTCTTCTTTCTCTAATTGCTTGAGGTGCAAGGTTAGGTTGTTTATTCGAGATGTTTCCTGCTTCTTAAGGTGGGCTTGTATTGCTATAAACTTCCCCCTTAGAACTGCTTTTGCTGCATCCCATAGGTTTTGGGTCATTGTGTCTCCATTGTCATTTGTTTCTAGGTATTTTTTTATTTCCTCTTTGATTTCTTCAGTGATCACTTCATTATTAAGTAGTGTATTGTTTAGCCTCCATGTGTTTGTATTTTTTACAGATCTTTTCCTGTAATTGATATCTATTCTCATGGCGTTGTGGTCAGAAAAGATACTTGATACAATTTCAGTTTTCTTAAATTTACCATGGCTTGATTTGTGACCCAAGATATGATCTATCCTGGAGAATGTTCCATGAGCACTTGAGAAAAATGTGTATTCTGTTGTTTTTGGATGGAGTGTCCTATAAATATCAATTAAATCCGTCTTGTTTAATGTATCAAAGTTCATGTTTCCTTATTTATTTTCATTTTGGATGATCTGTCCATGGGTGAAAGTGGAGTGTTAAAGTCCCCTACTATGAATGTGTTACTGTCGATCTCCCCTTTTATGGCTGTTAGTATTTGCCTTATGTATTGAGGTGCTCCTATGTTGGGTGCATAAATATTTACAATTGTTATATCTTCTTCTTGGATCGATCCCTTGATCATTATGTAGTGTCCTTCTTTGTCCCTTTTAATAGTCCTTATTTTAAAGTCTATTTTGTCTGATATGAGAATTGCTACTCCAGCTTTCTTTTGGTTTCCATTTGCATGGAATATCTTTTTCCATCCCCTTACTTTCAGTCTGTATGTGTCTCTAGGTCTGAAGTGGGTCTCTTGTAGACAGCATATATAAGGGTCTTGTTTTTGTATCCATTCAGCCAATCTGTGTCTTTTGGTGGGTGCATTTAGTCCATTTACATTTAAGGTAATTATCAATATGTATGTTCCTATTCCCATTTTCTATATTGTTTTGGGTTCGCTACTATAGGTCGTTTCCTTCTCTTGTGTTTCGTGTCTAGAGAAGTTCCTCTGGCATTTGTTCTAAAGCTGGTTTGGTGGTGCTGAACTCTCTCAGCTTTTGCTTGTCTGTAAAGGTTTTAATTTCTCCATCAAATCTGAATGAGATCCTTGCTGGGTAGAGTAGTCTTGGTTGCAGGCTTTTCTCCTTCATCACTTTCAGTATGTCCTGCCACTCCCTTCTGGCTTGTAGGGTTTCTGCTGAGAGATCAGCTGTTAACCTTATGGGGATTCCCTTGTGTGTTATTTGTTGTTTTTCCCTTGCTGCTTTTAATATGCTTTCTTTGTATTTAATTTTTGACAGCTTGATTAATATGTGTCTTGGCGTATTTCTCCTTGTATTTATCCTGTATGGGACTCTCTGTGCTTCCTGGACTTGAGTAACTATTTCCTTTCCCATATTAGGGAAGTTTTCAACTATAATCTCTTCAAATATTTTCTCAGTCCCTTTCTTTCTTTCTTCTTCTTCTGGAACCCCTATAATTCGAATGTTGGTGCGTTTCATGTTGTCCCAGAGGTCTCTGAGACTGTCCTCAGTTCTTTTCATTCTTTTTTCTTTATTCTGCTCTGCAGTAGTTATTTCCACTACTTTATCTTCCAGGTCACTTATCCGTTCTTCTGCCTCAGTTATTCTGCTATTGATCCTATCTAGAGTGGTTTTAATTTCATTTATTGCATTGTTCATCGTTGCTTGTTTCATCTTTAGTTCTTGTAGGTCCTTGTTAACTGTTTCTTGCATTTTGTCCATTCTACTTCCAAGATTTCGGATCATCCTTACTATCATTATTCTGAATTCTTTTTCAGGTAGATTGCCTATTTCCTCTTCATTTGTTAGGTCTGGTGGGTTTTTATCTTGCTCCTTCATCTGCTGTGTGTTTTTCTGTCTTCTCATTTTGCTTATGTTACTGTGTTTAGGGTCTCCTTTTTGCAGGCTGCACTTTCGTAGTTCCCGTTGTTTTTTATGTCTGTCTCCAGTGGCTAAGGTTGTTTCAGTGGGTTGTGTAGGCTTCCTGGTGGAGGGGACTAGTGCCTGTGTTGTGCTGGATGAGGCTGGATCTTGTCTCTCTAGTGGACAGGTTCACGTCTGGTGGTGTGTTTTGGGGTGTCTGTGGCCTTATTATGATTTTAGGCAGCCTCTCTGCTAATGGGTGGGGTTGTGTTCCTGTTTTGCTAGTTGTTTGGCATAGGTTGTCCAGCACTGTGGCTTGCTGGTCGTTGAGTGAAGCTGGGTGCTCGTGTTAAGATGGAGGTCTCTGGGAGATTTCCACCGTTTAATATTATGTGGAGCTGGGAGGTCTCTTGTTGACCAGTGTCCTGAAGTTGGCTCTCCTACCTCAGAGGCAGAGCCCTGACTCCTGGCTGGAACACCAAGAGCCTTTCATCCACACGGCTCAGAATAAAAGGGAGAAAATGTAGAGAGAATTAGTAGAAGTATGAGTAAAGAAAGAAGGAAAGGAGGAAAGGAAGGAAGGAAGAAAGAAGCAAAGAAGGAAAGAAAGGAGGGACGGAGGGAGGGAGGGAGGGAGGAAGGAAGGAAGGAGGGAAAGAAGGAAAAAAGACAGAAAGATGATACAGTAAAAATAAAATAAAGTATAATATAGTTATTGAATTAAAAAATATTTAGAAAAAAAAAAGGGACGGATAGAACCTTAGGACAAATGTTGGAAGCAAAGCTATACAGAGAAAATCTTACACAGAAGCATACACATACACCTTCACAAAAAGAGGTAAAGGGGGAAAAATCATAAATCCTGCTCCCAGAGACCACCTCCTCAATTTGGGGTGATTCGTTGTCTAAAGGAGGGAAGGAAGGAAGGAAAGAAAGAACGAAGGTAAAGTATAATAAAGTTATTACAATTAAACTTAATTATTAAGAAAAAGAATTTTTTAAAAAAATCATGGACGGATAGAGCCCTAGGACAAATGGTGGAAGCAAGAGTATACAGACAAGATCTCACACAGAAGCATACACGTACACATTCACAAAAAGAGGAAAAGGGAAAAAAATCATAGATCTCGCTCCTAAATTCCCCCTCTTCAATTTGGGATCATTCCTTGTCTATTCAGGTATTCCACAGATGCAGGGTATATCAAGTTGATTGTGGAGCTTTAATCCGCTGCTTCTGTGGCTGCTGGGAGAGATTTCCCTTTCTCTTCTTTGTTCTCACAGCTCACAGGAGCTCAGCTTTGGATTTGGCCCTGCCTCTGCGTGTAGGTCGCTGGAGGGCGTCTGTTTTTTCGCTCAGACAGGACGGGGTTAAAGGAGCCGCTGATTCGGGGCCTCCTGCTCACTCAGGCCGGGGGTTGGGGGATGGGGGAAGGAGGGGCACTGCGTGTGGGGCGGGCCTGCAGCGGCAAAGGCAGCGTGACGTTGCGGCAGAGGCCGGCGTGACGTTGCACCAGCCTGAGGCCCGCCGTGCGTTGTCCCAGGGAAGTTGTCCCTGGATCCCGGGAACCTGGCATTGGCGGGCTGCACAGGCTCCGCGGAAGAGGGGTGTGGAGAGTGACCTGTGCTCGCACACAGGCCCCTTGGTGGCGGCAGCAGCAGCCTTAGCGTCTCCCGCCCGGCTCTGGGGTCCGCGGTTTTAGCCACGGCTCGCGCCCATCTCTGGGGTTCGCGCTTTTAGCCGCGTCTCGCGCCCATCTCTGGGGTTTTCGCTTTTAGCCGTGGCTCGCGCCCGTCTCTGGAGATCCTTTAAGCAGCGCTCTTAAACCCCTCTCCTCGTGCACCAGGAAACAAAGAGGGAAGAAAAAGTCTCTTGCCTCTTCGGCAGGTGCAGGCTTTTCCCAGAACTCCCTCCCGGCTAGTCGTGGTGCACTAACCCCTTCAGGCTATGTTCAAGCCGCCAACCCCAGTCCTCTCCCTGAGCTCCGTCCAAAACCAAAACCCGAGCCTCAGCTCGCAGCCCCGCCCGCCCCGGCGGGTGAGCAGACAAGCCTCTCGGGTTGGTGAGTGCCGGTCGGCACCGATCGTCTGTGCAGGAATCTCCCCGCTTTGCCCTCCGCACCCGTCGCTGTGCACTACTCCGCGGTCCCAAAACTCCCCCCTCCGCCTCCCGCAGTCTCCGCCCGTGGAGGGGCTTCCTAGTGTGTGGAAACTTTTCCTCCTTCACAGCTCCCTCCCACTGGTGCAGGTGCCGTCCTTAATCTTTTGTCTCTGTTTTTTCTTTTGCCCTACCCAGGTACGTGGGGAGTTTCTTGCCTTTTGGGAGGTCTGAGGTCTTCTGCCAGCCTTCAGTAGGAGTTCTGTAGGAGTTGTTCCACGTGTGGATGTATTTCTGGTGTATCTGTGGGGAGGAAGGCGATCTCCGCGTCTTACTCTTCCGCCATCTTCAAGGTCCCCCTGCATGTTTGTCTTATACAAGCATCTTACTGACACTTGTCCCTTCTAATAGGCTTTTTGTTTAATTTCATTCTTTTGGATTTTTAAAAGTTATGTAACTATATTTTTTGAAAATAATAACCTTTCTCTCCTAACACCTGAGCAACAGTATCTGATAATATATAAAAGCACATGTCCTGGCACCAGATCAGTGAGATTCAAATCCTACCTTTGCCACTTAGAAGCTTTGTAACTTTGAACAAGTTACTTAAACTCCATGCCTGTTTTCTCATCTCACATAATGAATTTAGTACAGTGTGTGGCACTATGTAAATGTTGGTGTTGTTGTTACTCATTGAATTTCTTATAATTTCTTGCCTTATTGCATTGCCTAAAATCTCCAGGATGCTTGTAATATGTTTCCTTGTCTTGTTTCTGTTTTTCTTGGAATTGCATTTAACATTGCATATGGTATTTGCTGCTGGTTTCCAATAAATACTATTTTTGTCATGTAAAATAAGTAGATATAGTTATAGGTCAACACTTATGAACCCTATGATAACCACAAATCAAAAACCTATGATAGATACAAAAAAACAAGTGAGAAAGGAACAGAAGCATAACACTAAAGAAAATCATCAAACTACAGGGTAAGAAACTAAAAGAAGAAAAAACAGGGGAGAACTACGGAAACAACTGGAAAATATATAACAAAATGGCAATAAGTACATAACTATCAATAGTTATTTTAATTGTTAATGGACTAAATGCTCCAGTCAAGAGACACAGGTGGCTGATTAGATATATAAACAAGACATCTATATGCTGCTTACCAAAGACTCACTTCAGAACTAAAGACATACACAGACTGAAAGTGAGGGGATGGAAAAAGATATTTCATGCAAATGGAAATGACAAGGGTAGCAATACTCATATCAGACAAAATAGACTTTGAAACAAAGTCTATACCAAAAGACAAAGAAGGACACTATACAATGATAAAGGGGTCAGTAGAGGAAGAGGATATTACACTTGTTAACATATATGCACCCAATACAGGAGCACCTAAATATATAAAGCCAATATTAACAGAAATAAAAGGAGAAAATGACAAAAATGGAATAATAATAGGGAACTTTAACACCCACTTACATAAATGGAGAGGTGATCCAGACAAAATGTCAATAAGGCCACAATGATCTTAAATGACACAGTAAACCAGTTTGACTTAACAGATATCTACAAGACATTCCACTCAAAAACACCACAATACACATTCTTTTCAAATGCACATGAAACATTCTCCAGGATAGATCATATGCTAGGCCACAATACAAGTCTCAACAAATGTAAGAAGACAGAAATTATACCAAGGATTTTTTCTGATCACACTGGTATGAAACTAGAAATCAATTACAGGAAGACAAATGGGAAAAGCACAAACACATGGAGACTAAACAACATACTGCTAAAAACCAATGGGACAACAAAGAAATCATTGAAAACAATATAGCTGTTCTTTTAAAAAATTAAAAATAGGGGCTTTCCTGGTGGTGCAGTGGTTAAGAGTCCGCCTGCCAATGCAGGGGACACGGGTTCGAGCCCTGGTCTGGGAAGATCCCACATGCCACGGAGCAACAAAGCCCAGGGGCCACGGCTACTAAAGCCTGCGCGCCTAGAGTCCGTGCTCCACAACAGGAGAAGCCAACGCAATGAGAAGCCCACCCACGGCAACAAAGAGTGGACCCGCTCGCTGCAACTACAGAAAACCTGCACACAGCAACGAAGACACAACGCAGCCAAAAATAAATAAATAAAATAAATTTAAAAAAAAAAAAAAATTAAAAATAGAACTACCATACAATCCAGCTATTCTTCTCCTGCATAGTTATCTGATGAAAAGAAAAACACTAATACCAAAAGGTATCTGCACCCCCATGTTAACTGCAACACTATTTATAATAGTGAAGATGTGGAAACAAACTAAGTGCCCACTGACAGATGAATGGATAAAGAAAATGTTTTATTTATATACAATGGGATATGTTTTCACCCAACAAAAAGAAGGAAATTTTACCATTTTCAACAACATGGATGAAATTGGAGGGCATTCATTATGCTAAATGACATAATTCAGACTTACAAAAGCATAAATTGTTTGATTTCACTTATACATGAAATCCACAAAAAATCAAACTCATAGACACAGAAAAGTTTGGTGGTTGCCAGAGGTAGAGGTTGGGAGGCAGCAAAAGTGGTTAAAGTGGTCAAAATATGCAAACTTCCAGTTTTACCATAAATAAGTCTTAGTAATATAATGTACACACAATGGCTATAGGTGACAATACTGTATGGTATATTTTAAAGTTACTAAGAGACTAGATATTAAAAGTTCACAAGAAAAAAAATTGTAATGATATGTGGTGATGGATTTTAACTAAATTTATTGTGGCAATCATTTTATAATATCTACCCATATCAAATCATTAGGTTTTACACCTAAAATTAATATGTTATACATCAATTATATCTCAATTTAAAAAGGAAAGAATAAAGATCTCAGAAACCAACCTAAATTTACACCTCATAGAAGGAGGAAAAGAATAACAAACTGAGCACAAAGTTAGCAGGAGGTAGGACAAAACAAATATCAGAGTAGAAACAAATAAAATGAAGACCAGAAAGCAATAGAAAAGATTAATGAAACTAAGAGCTGGCTTTTGAAAAAAGTAAACAAATTGATACACCAGTAGATAGCCTAAGAGAAAAAGAGAGATCTAAATCAGTAAAATCAGAAAAGAGGAGACATTACAACAGATGTCACAGAAATACAAAGGATCGTAAGAGACAACTATAAATATTCATGTGCCAACAAATAGAAGAACCCAGAGGAAATAATTAATTACTAGAAACATACAAATTACCTAGCCTGAATCATGAAGAAATAGAATATATGAATAGACCAATAATAAGTAAGGAGGTTGAATCAGTAATCACAAAATTACCAAAAAGAAAAGCCTTGAAAAAAAAAAAAAAGAAAAAGAAAAGCCTTGGATAATATGGTTTCACTAGTGAATTCTACCAAACATATAAAGGAGAATGTCAATTTACACTCTCACCAACAGTGCAGAAGTGTTCCCTTTTCTCCATATCCTCACCAACATTCATTATCTCTCATCTTTTTTGATAATAGCCATCCTAACAGGTGTGGTGTAATATGTCATTTTGGTTTTGATTTGCATTTCCCTATTAGTGATGTTGAGCATCTTTTCATGTACATATTAGCCATATGTATGTCTTCTTTAGAAAAATGTCTATTCATGTCCCTTGCCAAATTTATAGCAGATTTTTTTTGTTTCTTTGATATTGACTTTTATGAGTTCCTTATATTTTTTGGATATTAACTTATCAGACTTATGGTTTGCAAATATTTTCTTCTATTCCATAAATTGCCTTTTCAATTTATTGATGGTTTCCTTTGCCATGCAGAAAATTTTTAGTTTGATGTACTCCCATTTGTTTATTTTAATGTTTTGCCTTTGCTTTTGGTGTCTTATCCAAAAAAACAATCTCTGTCAAGACTAATGTCAAGAGATTTTTACCTGTATTTTCTTTCAGAAGTTTTACAGTTTAAGGTCTTACACTTACATCTTAAATCCATTTTGAGTTAATTTTTGTGAGTGCTTTAAGATAGGAGTCCAGTTTCATTCGTTTGAATGTGGATGTCCAATTTTAACAACATCATTTATTGAAGAGATTATGCTTTCTCTGTGTGTGTTCTTGGCATCCTTGTCAAAGCTCAATTGACTGTATATACATGGGCTTATTTCTGGGTTCCTTATTCCATTCCACTGGTGTAGGTGTCTATTTTTTGTCACTGCCATACTGTTTTGATGACTATAGCTGTAGTAATTTAAATTCAGGAAGTGTGATCCCACTAGCCTTATTCTTCTTTCTCAACCTTATTTTGGCTATTGAGGTTCTTTTGTGATTCCACATAAATTTTATGGTAGTACTTTCTATTTCTGTAATAATGCTATTGGGATTTTTATAGGAATTGCATTGAAACAGTACATTGCTTTGAATACTGTGGACATTTAAACAATATGCACTTTTCCAATAGAAGAAAATTGGATATTGTCCTACTTATTTGTGTCATCTTCAACTTCTTTTACCAGTGTCATAATTTTCAGTGTACAAGTTTCACATACTTGGTAAAATTTATTCCTAAGTATTTTAGAGCTTTTGATACTATTATAAACTGAATTGTTTTCTTAACTTCTCTTTCAGGAAGTTCAATGTAAAGGTATATAAATGCAACTGATTTTAGTATTTGACTTTATATCCTGCAACCTTACTGAATTTGTTTATTAGACCTAATAGTTTTCTGGTGGAAACTTTAGGGCTTCTTACATATAAGACTATGTCATCTGCAAACAAAGATAATTTTACTTCTTCATTTCTTATTTGGTTGTCTTTGATTTCTTTCTCTTTCCTAATTGTGGTGACTAAGATTTCCAGTAGTATGTTGAATAGAAGTGATGGGAATGAGCACCCTTGTCTTGTTGCTCATTGAAAACATTTAATTTTCACCATTGAGTATGATGTTAGCTGTGGGGTTGTCATACATGGTTTTTATTAGGTTGAGGTAATCCCCCTTCTATATGTAATTTGTTGAGAATTTTTATCACAAAAGATGTTGAATTTTGTCAAATGCTTTTCCTGCATCTATTGAGATGATCGTGATTTTTAACCTTCATTCTACTAATGTGATATATTATATTGACTCATTTTCATATAATAAAATATCTTTGTGTCCCAGGGATAAATCCCACTAGATAATGGTGTGTAATCCATTTTATGTGATGTTGAGTTCATTTTGCTAGTATTACCTTGAGGATATTTCCATCTATGTTCTTCAGGGATTTTAACCTGAAATTTTCATTTCTTGTAGTTACTTAAAATGGCTTTGGTATTAAAATAATTGTGGGGCTTCCCTGGTGGCGCAGTGGTTGAGAGTCTGCCTGCCAATGCAGGGGACATGGGTTCAAGCCCTGGTCTGGGAAGATCCCACGTGCCACGGAGCAGCTGGGCCCGTGAGCTACAAATACTGAGCTCTGCGCGTATGGAGCCTGTGCTCTGCAGCAAGAGAGGCCGCGACAGTGAGAGGCCCGCGCACCGCGATGAAGAGTGGCCCCCGCTTGCCACAACTAGAGAAAGCCCTCGCACAGAAACGAAGACCCAACACAGCCAAAAATAAATAAATGAATAAATAAATTTAAAAAAAAAAAAAAAAAACATGTAGGTTTAAAAAAAAAAAAAAATAATTGTGGCCTCCAAAAATGAGTTTGTAAGTGTTCACTCCTCTTTAATTTTTTGGATGAGTTTGATAAGATTTGACATTACCAACTTTCTAAAAGTTTGATAAAAATCACTATTGAGGGGCTTCTCTGGTGGTGCAGTGGTTAAGAATCCACCTGTCGGGCTTCCCTGGTGATGCAGTGGTTGAGAGTCCACCTGCTGATGCAGGGGACACGGGTTTGTGCCCCGGTCCAGGAAGATCCCACATGCCACGGAGCAGCTAGACCCGTGAGCCATGGCCGCTGAGCCTGCGCATCTGGAGCCTGTGCTCTGCAACGGGAGAGGCCACAACAGTGAGAGGCCTGCATACCACAAAAAAAAAAAAGAATCTGCCTGTCAATGCAGGGGACATGGGTTCGATCCCTGGCCAGGAAAGATCCCATATGCCACGGAGCAACTAAGCCTGCATGCCACAACTACTGAAGCCCATGTGCCTACAGCCCATGTGCCGCAACAAGATAAGCCCCTGCTCTCCACAACTAGAGAAGGCCCACATGCAACAACAAAGACCCAACACAGCCAAAAATAAAAACAAATAAATTTAATTTTTTTAAAAATTAAGAAAAAAACACTATTGAGTTATTAGATCCTGGGGCTTTCCTTGCTGGAAGCTTTTTTATTATTGATTCAATCTTCTTACCCATTATTTGTTTGTTCATATTTTATATTTCTTTATGATTCAGTCTTGGTATGTTCCATGTTCCTGGTAATATATCCATTTTTCTATGTTATCTAATGTCTTGGCATATAATTTTTCATACTAGTTTCTTATGTATTGCTACTATATCAGTTGTAATATCTCCAGTTTCATTTATTTTATTTGATTATTCTTTTTGTCTCAGTCAGTTTAGCTAAAATTTTGTTAATTTCTTTTTCTTTTAAAAAATAAGTTGTTATATTCATTAATCTTTTCTGTTACCTTTCTATTTTATTGTTATAAAGTAGCTGCTATTACAGCTCAAATGTTTATTATTTCCTTTCTTCTGCTAACCTTGGTCTTAGTCTGTTCTTTTGCTTGTTCCTTGAGATGTAAGGTTAGTTCTCTTGAGATCTTTCTTTTTCTTAATGTAATTGTTTATCACGATAACTTTCCTCATAGAACTGCTATTGCTGAATCCCATAAGTTTTAGTATGTTGCGTTTCTATTTTCTTCTCAATACTTTTCATCTCTCTTTTTATGTTTTCTTTTATCCATTGATTTTTTAGGAGTCTATTGTTTACTTTTGACATATTGATGAATACTCTTGCTTTCCTCCTGTTATTGATTTATAATTTCATAATATTGTGGTTAGAAAACATACCTGATACGACTTAAGTGTTTATAAATTTTTTAAAACTTACTTTGTGAATAATATATGATCCATCCTTGAGAATGTTCCTTGTGTGTTCTGCTGCTATGGGATGGAATGTTCCTATGTG